>NC_064849.1:1956170-2018670 GCF_024139225.1 Suncus etruscus | reverse complement strand
TCGGCCACAGCAAATAAAAATAACCCGCTGCTCTCTGCCGGGGGGTCAGTATCTGGAAATAGGCCCTTTCTCGCAGGAAAACCTAATTTTCAAGGAGGCCGGGTTCACCCCATCCAGAGGTAATGGTGTCAAGCCACCAGGATAATCCCCTAAATCAGGCCACAGCCAGTCGCTCCATCGGCCCTTCAGGACAGGGCTGGGTGCGGACCCCACCAGGGCACTGGCTAGGCAGCCTGTCTTGGGGCAACAGGGCCAGGATGGGCGAGGGAGGGTGTGTGCGTAACCCATGCAGGGAAGGGACTCGGGGCCTCCAGACCCCGGGACCCCCCTCTGGCAATAATTCCAATCTTCTCCATTAGCCGAGCATGACGCTATTAAGGCACCAGAATGGGCAATAAAGTGTTAGTTAGCTTATAATGATGCTTTGTCTACACAACGGATGTCATTAAAATTCTGGCAAGTCTGCACTGTGGCCAGGCACAGAAAGGCCCGGGAAAGGGGGCACCTAGCCTCCCCCAGAAGGAAGCTGCCCACCCACCCAACTACCTGAAGGGGACACTGGGAGGAGGTTCCCAGCGGTCCCTCCAGTTTCCAAATCCCCCAAACTCAACTCCTGGGACAGGAGGTGCTGGGGTGGGGCTGTGAGCACTGAAAACGGGGGGGGGGGGGGGGGCAGCCTCTGAAGTTTTGCTGCTACCCAGGTATCACTGTAATGTACCCTAAGAGAGAAGCTCCAGATGAGGGGACGGGAAGTTTCTCCCTAGAAAGTTCTGATCTACTCTGGGGTTCAGGGCATTGGTTGGGGACAGGTTCTGGGTGATTCTAGGGGAGGTGTATGGTAGACCGGGGGATCCTGATCCTCAATTCTGTGCTCCCTAAAACTCAGTGCCATTCACCCCATTTCAAAGCCCATTGAGGCTGGCTTGGCCTGGCATGGGAGTGGCTCTGTATTCAAACCCAGCACCTAGAGAGTCTCTGGGCAGCAGGAAGAGGCCCACGCCGTAGACCCCCGCCCCATTTCTCTGTCCCCGGGTGTTTCAACGGAAGAGTGTACGGGGGTGCACCCGCTGTGGGCAGACACAGGGAAGCAACCCCAGTCCCTACCCGAGGTTGATCTTCCACTGCACCAGGGACCGGTCCTGACCCCCTGCCGTGAAGACGAAGTGGCCCTCGTAGGACAGTGCCATGCTGGATACCCCGCCAGGGTGGCACACCATGGCGCAGGTCTTGTGGGGGTTCCCATCCACTGGCAGGATCTGGATGCCCACCTGATGGGGCAGACGAAGCCTCAGCCTTGATGACACCCTCGGCTACAACCACCCAGCAGCGGGGACAGATGTGTGGGCCTCCACTGTCTGGGGCTTTGAGCCAGAGCTTGGGGGTGTCACAGCCCTGGAGCATGGGCCAGCAGAGGACATTGGACTCCAGGAGGGACCAGAAACTTTTTTTTTCGGGCCACACCCATTTGACGCTCAGGGGTTACTCCTGGCTAAGTGCCCAGAAATTGCCCCTGGCTTGGGGGGACCATAGGGGATGCCAGGGGATCGAACCGCAGTCCTTCCTTGACTAGCGCTTGCAAGGCAGACACCTTACCTCTAGTGCCACCTCGCTGGCCCTGGATTGTTTATTAAATGTGCAACTACCCATAACTAATTCAAATGTGTTTAAAGATTGAGAGAGAGAGAGAGAGAAAACACGTGTGTGTGTGTGTGTGTGTGTGTGTGTGTGTGTGTGTGTGTGTGTGTGTGTGTGTAAATCAGAAGGAAAAATCCAGGCTGGGGAGCTGGCTCAAAGAACTCAGCACATCTCTGCTAATGGGGTGCCTGGGTTAACCCCAGCCCTGCCTGGTCCTGAGCACAGAGTTTTGGGTGGTCCCTGGCGGGGGCTGGCCGGTACTCTGGTCTCTCATTTGCCTGCCTGGCAGCTTTGGGCATTGCTGGGCCTGGATGTGCCGCCCGATCTGTCCCTTGTACCGCATAGACAACTACCTTGTCTTTGTTGATAAACACCAGGTAGCGTCTCTGCAGCTGGACGAAGGTTTTCACTGGAATGATCTGGATCTGCTGAATGGGGGAGCCGAAGACGGGTCCCAGGAGCGTTTTCCTGTGGTGAGGGAGAAGTGTGAGCTGCTTTCTGTTTGTTTTCTGTTTAGGGGCCACACTTGGTGATGCCCTGAACTGAGGGGACAGCAAGTCCAGTACTGTGAATTGTACTGGGAATTGGGTGCTTTGTACTGCGAGCTGGGTGCTTCGTACTGGGTGAAAAGGTACTTAGCTGCTGTTCTGCCTCCAGCACTCTCTGGCCTCCCCATGAGGCACCTAGACTTCCTCCTGGCTTGGAGGGGAGGGTGGTCGCCACACCACTCCCAGATGCCCAGGGGTCCAAGAGTGGGGAATGGCAGCCCGTGGCATTTACCTGCACATTTTGTCTTTTTGTTTGCTTGTTTTTTGGGTCACACCCGGCAGTGCTCAGGGGTTACTCCTGGCTCTACACTCAGAAATCACTCCTGGCAGGCTCGGGGGACCATATGGGATGCCAGGATTTGAACCATCGTCCTTCTGCATGCAAGGCAAATGCCCCACCTCCATGCTATCTCTCTGGCCCCCTACCTGCACATTTTAGTGGTAGAATTCAAGAGTTTCACTTTGTAGCCACTGGTACACACGAGCAGGAAGAGCTCCTTAGACAGCGGTGGGTACCAGGCCATGCAGGTGGGCCAACTGCCCTGGTCGATGCGGTGCATGTCCAGGACCTCCAGGTGGTCCTTGTAGCTCTTGAGGAGATCATATTCAATCTACAGGGAACCCAGAGGGGACACACATGAAGACAGAGTTGGGGGCCACAAACAATCGGCTTGTTCCAAGGGAGACAACAAAACATGACACGACTCTCGTGCCAGATAACCACCAATATGGGGTGTCCCAGTGCCCATGGGCTCCTGCTGTGGACGACAACACTGAGGTTCAGAAGTTTCCTCTCTGGCTCGGAAGTTGAAGTGGAAGGGAGAGAGATGGCAATGAGACAATAACTTCAGCCCAGTTCTGCAGGTTCATGGCCATTACAGGGAGAAGCCATCCTCTGGGACTCTCGGCACCTGAGCCACAGAGGGCATAGCAGGGAGGGTGTTTGCCTTGCACATGGATGACCACTTTCAATCCTGGGCATCCCATAGGGCCCTCTGAGCATCGCCAGGAGCGATCCCTGAGTGTAGAGCCACAACTAAGCCCTGAGCGAACCCTATTGGATGTGGTCCCCAAACTCCCAAATAAATTTATCTCAGCACTTGAATGCCAATACAAACCCCTGTTGGATTTTGTTTTGCCTGACCAGGAAGGAAGCAAGGAAGAATGGATGGATGAGTGGGTGGATGAATAGGTGGGTGGATGGATGGATGAGCGGGTGGATAGATGGGCGGATGTGTGGGTGGATGGGTGAATGGATGGATGGGAGGGTGGCAGGATGGAAGGGTGAGTGGGTAGGTAGATGGAAGGATAAATGGATGAATGGGTGGGTTGATGGATGGATGGGTGGGCGAATGGATAGGTGACTGACTAGATGCTGGATAAATGGGTAGATGGATGGATGGGTGAATGGATGGGTGGATGATAGATAGGTGACTAGATGGCTGGATGGCTGAATGGATGATGGGTGACTGGTTGCCTGGGTAAATGATGGATGGGTGATGGGTGGACAGATGGGTGTGTGGATGGATCACAAACAATGAATGGGGATGGAGGGTAGATGGATGGTGGGTAGATGGATGAATGGGTGGATGGAGGATAGACAGACGGGTGGATGGATCTCCGAGGGAGATTGGGAGGGTGATGCATGTTGGTGGGTGGAATATGGTGGATTGATGGATGATGGACGAATAGAGATTCAGATGGGCAATAAAGAGGATTTTTTTTTTTTTTTTGGTTTTTGGGCCACACCCGGCGGTGCTTAGGGATTACTCCTGGCTGTCTGCTCAGAAATAGCTCCTGGCAGGCACGGGGGACCATATGGGACACTGGGATTCCAACCAACCACCTTTGGTCCTGGATCAGCTGCTTGCAAGGCAAACACCGCTGTGCTATCTCTCCGGGCCCTAGTTTGTTTTCTTTTGGGGGCTACACCCATACCTCTTAGATATTGCTCCCCAAAAAAGGGGTTCGTTCCTTTAAGAGTGAAGAAACCTCTCAGTTAGAGACTTCTGTGTCTAATTGAGAAGCAGTTGCCTGGAGGCAATAAGAAACCAGCTAGAGGACGGGCTGGTGAGGTGACAGTGTGGCTGAGGTTGATACTGGCGGTTCTGTGGTTGTTGTTTCGTTGGCTGGAAGCTGCTGGCTTTTCGAAATGGCTTTGCTGTAAAGACCCTGGCCTCCTCCCTGCCTGTTTTCTCTATTAAACCCATGATGAGGGCCAGGAGAGAGCACAATGGTAGGATGTTTGCCTTGCACGCAGCCAACCCAGGACTGTTGGTTCGATTCCCTGTATTCATATGGTTCCCCAAGCCTGCCAGGAGCTACTTCTGAGCACCTCTGGGTATGACCCAAAACCATAAATAAATAAATAAATAAATAAATAAATAAATAAATAAATAAATCCATTCTGAGACGCACCCACCCCCACCCCCAGTCTGGTCTGGCCAGAATTGTTCCTGAGGATCCGAATTCTTTACAATCCCTTCGGGAGCTTGGGAGATCATCAGGTGGGGTGCCGGTGGTCTAACTCGGGCTGCACATTTGCATGCAAAATAGGTGCCCTTTCCTCTGGCTCTCACGTGTGGTCATGACTTGGTTAAGGTCTACCTGTGCGGGCTTGTCTGTCACCGCCCTCATTTTCCTTCCACCTCATAACCGCTTGACTGTTCTCATTAGGTACCAGCTTGTGCCTGAGCCCCGGATATAGTTTTGGGGTGTACTCACTGGCTGCAGTGGGGATACCACCTCTGCTAAGTCCCCTTGTGGGGTCACTGTCTTGGTAGGGCACACACACACACATTGGCACACACACACACACACACACAGAGGCCCGACTTCTTGGCCAGATGCCCAAGCCCAGGGAAAGCACTGAGGTCATCAGGGCCAGGGCTCACCAACATCCGGTCAGTGCCGAGGCTGAGCAGGCGCGGCTCGTTGCTGTCCAGGTGGATCCCGAAGAGGACGGTGCAGATGGCCTTGCGGTGGGCGCGGAGCCGCGCCAGGTACTCCCAGACCCGCTGGCCGCTTCTCACGACCATCTTGTAAACCGCCACGGTAAAGCTCACATCCTGAAAGGAGCGAAGAAGTTCACCCTCGTCTCCATTTCTCCCAGGTGTCTAGCCCACTCCCATTCGTGTTCAGGGCTTACTCCTTGGCTCTGCGCTCAGGACTCTTATGGGGTGTCCGGAGACCAAACCCAGGTGATCTGTGTGTGAGGTAAGCACCTCATCTGCTATACCCTCCAGCTCCCAAAAGTGAAAATGATTTTTTTTTGGTAGGGGAAGGGGTTTGGGCCACATCTGGTGGCGGCACTAAGGGATTACTTCTGGCGCTGTGCTCAGAAATCACTCCTGGAAGGCTCGGGGGATCATGTGGGATGCCGGGAATCAAACCCGGGTTCATCCTGCTGCTGTGCTATCACTCCAGTCTTGAAAATTATTCTTTTGAAAATGTATAAATCTGGAGCAACACCATAGCGGGAGGGCATTTGCCTTGGATGTGGCAGACCCAAATTTGATCTCCGGCATCCCACAAGGTCCCCCAAGCCCATCAGGAGTAATTTCTGAGCACAGAGTCAGGACAACCCTCTGAGTGCTACTGGGTGTGGCCTAAAAACAACAACAATGGGGCCCAGAGAGATAGCACAGCAGCGTTTGCCTTGCAAGCAGCCAATCCAGGACCAAAGGTGGTTGGTTCGAATCCCGGTGTTCCATATGGTCCCCCGTGCCTGCCAGAAGCTATTTCTGAGCAAACAGCCAGGAGTGACCCCTGAGCACTGCCGGGTGTGCCCCCAAAACAAAACAAAACAAAAAGAATAAAAACAACAATAACAAAAAAGAAATAAAGTCTCAATTTTGGGGGCCTGTGTGACAATACAGTGGGCATGGTGCTTGCCTTGCACAGGAAATCCAGATGTCTCTAGCTGCATACAGTTGGAAAGGTAGACTTTCCTTTTTCAAATTCTGGGGGCCACACGTGATAATGTTGGGGACCTTAGGGTGCTGAAGATGGAGACCAAGGATTGTATGTGCTTACCCTCAGTCCAGGTGTAAAATTTATTTATTTATTTATTTATTTATTTATTTATTTATTTATTTATCTATGTTTGGTTCTGAGGGTATACCTGGCAGTGCTGAGAGGATACTCCTGACTCTATGCTCAGAAACTACTCAGGGTAGTTCAGGGAAAAGCTCAGGGTACTATATGGGATGCTGGGGATTGAACCTGGATCAGCCACATAGAAGGCAAATAAATACCCTCCCCACTGTGCTATCGCTCCGGCCTCAAGTTTTTATTTTTTGGACCATAACTGGTGGTCCTCAGGGACTATTCCTGGCTCTGCGCTCAGGTTTCACTCCCGGTGGTGCTGGGGGCCTGTCTGAAGAGCCAGAGCTGGGGATTGAATCAGGGTTGGCCAGTGGTAGGCAGGTACCTTCACCTCTGGACTATTTCTTCCAATTCCCCATCCCAACACAACGTTGTTATTAATTTTTTGGGGGGCCACACCTGGCAGTGCTCTGGCTCTGTAGTCAGGAATCACTCCTGGTGGATGAAACCTTCGGGGGACCTTATGGGAAGCTGGGATTGAGACTTGGTTAGCTGTGTGCAATGCCAGGGATCGAACTGGAGTCAGCCACACGGGAGGCCAGTGTCCTACCCACTGTACTACCTTTCAAGGTCTATCCAAGTCTCTGGATCCCGCATCTTGCCAGACAGAAGGCGCCCCAGCCGGGGAACAAGGATTCCCGCCTGAGAGCACTGAGTCCCCATTATTGAATTATGGTGGGGTTCCCACCCGAGATCATGCACTGAGGTCACCATGTATGAATTATGGGGGTTCCCGCCCAAGAGAATTGAGTCCCCATTACTGAGTTATGGGGTTTCCACCTAGAACACGGAGTCCCTTTCCTGGGTTACGGGGTCCCCGCCTGAGATCACGCACTGAGGTCGCCATGTACTGGGAGTCGTAGGAGAAGGTGATGTGGGTCACTCCGACCCTGGAGTAGCGGAAAGGCTCGGGGATCTGGTCTTCCAAGGACATGGAGTCCAGGATGTGCACCATCCCGTCCGTGAAGCCGACGCCCAGGAGACTCCCTGAAATCGTCAGGGAGGGGGGACATGCCTGAGTCCAGAGCACGGCCCGCAAGGTCCCCTGGTCTCGGGGAAGGGCCTCCGGGAATGATGAAGCTCCATGCCTTGCCCTCCACCTCTCCCTAGCCTTGCAAGCCCGAGAGCAGAGGGTGGCCTGCTGCAGAGGGTGGTCTGCTCCAAGACTGTACCTTCTGGGTTGTAGCTCAGACTCTGGACCCCAAGGCCTTTCTCAAAGACCCGGCTGAATAGGTATTTCTTCTTCTCGTAATTCCACACTTTGATCATCCCACAGAAACTGCCCATGGTGACGAGGGGCTGGTAGGGGTGGCAAGAGACGGCGCAGATGGCATCTCTGGGCTCCAACAGCAGCTTCTCCAGCTTGGTCCCGTCGGCGTTTAAGTGGCAGATTGTCGCGTCCGAGGTGGCGATGAGGAGGTTTCTATTTGCCCAGCGAGAGGAGGAGTGTGGAGTCAGGGCGCAGGCCAGGCAAGCGGCTCCTAATTGGGGTGTGTGTCTGGGGGGGGGGCACCTCTGTCACCTGTAATTTACTGACATTATTAACCCAGCAGCTCCAAAAAATTCACCCCTCACTCCCTCACCCCCTCAGAAGCTGCCTCTGTTTGCGCCCGAAAAAAGGCCCCATTTCGACATGCAAATGAAGTCCTTGAGAATGCAGATGGACGATCGGGGCACAATTAGCTAATGTGCGCATGCAAATATTCATTTGCGTATGCAAATGCAGAAAAGCCTGACGCTGTGCAAAGACTGCAAGGGCAATTAGACAGCCTTGCCTCACGGATAATTGCGGCTCGAAATGTTGTGGCTATTAATTTATCAGATGCCTTTATCTGCAGTGGCTGCGGAGGACAAAGCCGGCTTGGGGAAGGGGGCGAGCTACAGTTGCCGGAATAGACCCAGCCTCAGGGATCTATCTGCCCTTCCTACCTGGCTGGTTTCCCCCCCTGAAGTGACCAGCAGGGCTTCACCCACCGAGGGGTCCGGGAGGCCAAGTGGTGAAGGGATGGGACTCAGGGCCTCCATCTTTCCCCTAGGCCTTTTCGAGAGCCACCCTTTGAACCCTCTCCCAACACCCTCCCCTGTTCACCCCAATTCTAAGGCTGTTCTTAGATGCCAAGAAAACCTTAATTTTTGTTTGTTTGTGTTTTGTTTTGGGGTTACACTCGGCCATGCTCAGGGTTTACTCCTGGCTCTGTGCTCAGAAATCACTCCTGGCAGACTTGGGGAACCATATGGGGTGCTAGGGATCGAACCTGGGTCAGCTGTGTGCAAGGCTGTGCTATATATATCATTCAGGTCCCCATGAATAGTGAGATTCTTTTGTTTTGATTTTTTTGTTGTTTGTTTGCTGTTTTTCGGTCACAGCCGGCGGCGCTCAGGCGTTCCTCCTGGCTCTGCACTGAGATCGCTCCTGGCAGGCACAGGAGACCATATGGGATATTGGGAATTGAACCCAAGTCCATCCTGGGTCGACTTCGTGCAAGACAAACGCCCTACTGCTGTACTATCTCTCTGGCTCCTGATTCTTTTGTTTTGTTTTGGTTTGGTTTGGGGACCACCCCGGTGGCACTCAGAGGTCACTCCTGACTCTCTGCGCAGGAATCACTCCTGGCAGGCTCGGGAAACCCTATGGGATGCTGGATCAAACTCTGGTTGGCTGCATGCAAGGCAAATGCCCTCCCCATTGACCTACACTTTGGCCCCAGGAATATGAAAGTCTTGAAGAGAAAAGGGCTCCCAGGAGCAACCTTTGCAGGTCGGGGACTAAGCTAGGTCTGGTCCGTCTGATCTCTGCCACAGGAAGGATGGATGTTGTGTACAGGGCAGCATCCCAGCCCATCTGGTAGCCTCCCCCCACCCGAACAACTCACCTGACCACAAAGGGGTCGCCAGCCAGTGTGCAGTCGATGGGGTAGTCAGCCCTGGACGGAGGTGCTGCAGGGGTCCGGGAGAAGGACAGAGACCGCACGGTGCTCAGCTTGAAGCCGCTGTACCAGTTCACCAGGGACAGGGAGTGGTCGTAGAATTTGATGCTCCCCTTGATGTCGCCTGTCACGATATAGCTGGAAGGGGAACAGCAGCTCTTTGCGATCGGAGGGGGGACCCTCTGCTACCGAAGACCCGCTTTGCCATCTAGCCAACATCTGATTCTTAAATCATTTTTGGTTTTGGGGTCACACCTGGTGGTACTCAGGGGTTCCTCCTGGCTCTGCACTTAAGAATCACTCTTGGCGGGCTCTGGGGACCATATAGGATGCAGGGGATCGAACCTGGATCAGCCATATATATGCAAGGTAAATGCCCTCCGCTGACACACTGTGATTGCCAAGTTATCATAATTCACTTGTTTCAAGCATTCACCAACCCCATCACCAGTGTGACCTTCTCCTCCACCAATCCCAGTCTGTCCCAATCCTGCGTGGGACACACACATGGGAGAGGCTCTCCGAGCCGTGTGGCCTGAATCTAGTGTGTGTGTGTGGGGGGGCTCTCATCCTACTCTGAGGATCAGTCATGTACATGAGCTTCATGCCAGGACACGGAGCCCACGAAGTCCCGTGGGACGTAGAGCAGAGCACTTAGAGCGGACAGACAGAAGCCATCTACCCCCAGGCAAGACTGCTGACAAATGGCTTTTCCTTCCAGTTTTCAGATACATCCAAATGGGTCTGCTTTTTAGGGGCCAGAGTAATAGCACAGCGGTAGGGCATTTGCCTGGCATGTGGTTGGATCCTAGGACGAACCTCGGACAGACCTCGGATGGACCTGGGTTCAATCCCCGGCGTCCCACATGGTCCCCCAAAGCCAGGGGTATATTTTTTTTTGGCCATACCCGATGATGCTCAGGGGTTACTTCTGGCTTTGCGCTCAGAAATCATTCCTGGCTTGGGGGACCATATGGGACACCGGGGATTGAACTCAGGTATATCCTGGATCAATTGCATGCAAGGCAAATGCCCTACCGCTACACTATCACACAGGTGGAGCGATTTCTGAGCACATAGCCAGGAGAAACTCTTTTCATTGTTTGTTTGTTTTTGGGTCACACCCGTTTAATGCTCAGGGGTTATTCCTGGCTATACGCTCAGAAGTCGCTCCTGGCTTGGGGGATCATATGGGACGCCAGGGGATCAAACCGCAGTCCGTCCTATGCTAGCGCTTGCAAGGCAGACACCTTACCTATAGCGCCACCTTCCCGGCCCCCAGGAGAAACTCTTGAGTTTCACCGTGTGTGGCCTGAAAAACAACAACAAAAACCCCAAACAAACCTACCAAATGGGCTTACTTTAAAAGAGAGGAGAGAAAGAAAAGGGAGAGAAAGGGGAAGAGAGAGAAAGACTGATTCAGCCCTAATCTAATCACGGGAGAGCTGGGTGCTGAATTTCCTCCTTTAATTACACTGAGATTTTTTCAAATTTTGTTTTTTGTTTTTTGTTTTGTTTTGTTTTGTTTTTGGGTCACACCTGGCAGCACTCAGGAGTTTCTCCTGGTTCTATGCTCAGAAATTGCTCCTGGCAGGCTGGAGGGACCATATGGGATGCCGGGATTTGAACCACCATCCTTGTGCTATCTCTCCGGCCCTATCAAATTTTTTTTTGGTGGGGGGGGGGGGGCTGCATCCAGTGGCGCTCAGGGGTTACTCTTGGCTCTGTGCTCAGAAATAGCTCCTGGCAGGCTCAGGGGACCATATGGGTTGCCAGGATTCGAACCACCGTCCTTCCTGGGTCGACTGTGTGCAAGGCAAACGTCCTGCCACTGTGCTATCTCTCCAGCCCATCAAATTTATTTGTTTGTTTGTTTGTTTGTTTCACACTGAGATTAAAGCAGGTTTCCCCACAATAAAGCAGGTGGACTCCGGGCGTGGGGAACAGTGCCACTGCCGCCTGCTGGGCAATAGTGGCACTACTGGCCAGGGTTTCTCCAGGGCCCTGGCTGGTGGGAGGGGTCTGGCCTCCAGCCCAGCCTTAGGTCCTAGCACTGGCTCAGCTGGCCCCGCGCAGAGGCACCTGCTCCACCAGGACGACCATCTGCATTTCTCTTTGTGAAGCCCTGGCAGGCCCTCTGGGGTGCCTGCAGCAACAGAGGCAGGAAGGCAGATGGCCCAGGGGCCCTGCCATATGGCCAGGGTGTAGCTCAGGCAGTTTTCCCATTCCTTTGGGAATTGTCCCCCCTCCCCAAACTAATGGTGACTGTTATTTACATAGTTGCCCCTCCCCACGTACGCCAAGCCTTCCCCAAACACTCATCAGTCTCTGGGAGGAAGGACCATGGCAAACCTACTCACTCCACAGATGGTGGTGTGAGACCGGTGGGGGTGAGGGGTGGGAGGGGGCAGCCCACTACAGCAAGTACCAGTGCTCTCAAGTGGCATCTAGCGAACCCCCAAATCAAAGCCAAGAACCCCACAGATTCTGCATTTCTGTTACCTTTCAATCATAAAGAAATAGAGGGCCGGAGAGATGGCACAGCTGGGAGGGTGTTTGTCTTGCACACAGCTGGGCTGACCCGGGTTCGATCCCTGGTATCCCACAGGGTCCCCTGAGCACAGTCAGGAGTGATTCCTGAGCACAGAGCCAGGTGTCACCTGGAGCATTGCCAGATGTGACCCCCCCACAAATTAAAACAACAAAGTAATTTCCTCAGTATTCCTGTTACTCCTTTCTTGGACCAGGCCTGGCGCGGTGCTCAGGCCTCTGCCACCAGCTTCTTTTGGTTTGGCACCTGCTCCTGGCAGTGCTTGGGGGGTCACATAGTGCCCAGGACCCAAATCAGCCCCCCCACAGCCCATGCAAAGCCTGCACTCCAGCCCTTTGGAGCCATTTTCCAAGTCCCCATATTATTCTCTTCAATATAAAGTGTTGTACAAGTTAGGGTGCACGATAATTCTCATGCAGAATGGAGAGAAATTAGCTACTTTTTCCTTCACCAAATACAAAGAGAATTTTTTAAAAGGAATTCATGGCAGGACTGAGAGAAGGACTATGGCAAGGCCACAGAGAGAAGAGACTGCACCCCTGAACCCCTTTTCTCAAGACTGTTCTTTCCTCCAGCCAAGGGTCTCTCCCTGGAAATATTCCATATGTTCACAAAACATGTTGCTCTGTCCAAAAGTGTCTTTAAACATTTCATAATCAGCAGGAGTTCTTTTTATTTTGAAGGAGGGGGGAAGGACTTCCAAGTAGTGCTCAGGAGGTCTGGGATCCCTTCCATGGGTGATCCTCAGCCAACCAGGCTGTTGGTTCAGCAAAAAGGCTGCAAGAGGAGATGCTGCTTGGGTGCTGCAGAGCCAGGTTCCCAGGCCCCCCCAGCAGGGCCAGAGTTGGGGTGCTGGGGAGCCTCTTGGGCTACACCCGCAGGTGGGGGGCAAGAGAGGCACATGGTGCTAGGAATCAAACCTAGGTCAGATACTTCTGTGGACTCTGCTCCTCTTCCTCCCACCAGTCCCTTGTCCCCGGAGCCACTGCCTTTAGTGGCTTCCCTTACCTGTCCACCGAGGTCAGCACAGTGATGCCCTCTTTCTGCAAGTGGACCAGCTTGCACGGCCGGATGGCAGGAACAGCCCCTGTGCGGGCAGCCAAGGGGGTTGGGCGGTAGATGTCCCAGACCACCAGCTTCCCTTCCAGGGTGGCCGAGAGGACGTGGGTGGCGTCCAGGTCGAACACCGACTGGCTGAGTTTGCCTACCAGCTTGTTGAATGTCTGCATTTCAAAAGATGCGGATGGGGCCAGAGAGAAAGCACAGCAGTAGGGCATTTGTTTTGCACACGGTCCACTTGTATGAACCCAAGCTTAATCTCTGGCATCCAATATGGTCCCCCGAGCCTGCCAGGAGTGACTTTTGAGCACAGAGTCAGGAGTAAGCCCTGAGTGCTGCTGGGCATAGTCCAAAATACCAAAAAACAAAAACAAACAAACAAAAATCAAAACCCCAAACCAAAGAACAGCCCAGAGCGGGGATTGAACCCACCTTCACCCTCTATCACAGAGGTTTTGCACTCACTTTTTCAGTTAGAAGTGGGGCACTGTGAAGAAGCTGGTCATTTTTCTGGAAAGGGCAGAGAAAAGAATTAGTGTCTTAGGGGCCTGAGTGATATCACAGCAAGGAAGGGCGTTCGTTTTGCAAGTTTTGCAAGTGGCAGGCTTGGGCTAGATCCCCAGCATCTCACAGGGTCCCCCGAGCCTGCCAGGAGTAATTTTTAAGCACAGAGCCAGGAGTAACCCTGAGCACCATTGGGTGCCCGCCCCTCACACACAGACACACACACACACACACACACACACACACACACACACACACACAATTTTTCCCCCTTGGTCAGTGAAAGTGTTTTGGAGATAAGGATTGAGTGGGATGCAAATCCCGGCTTCTGGGGGACCACGAGGGCACAAAGCTGACATAGGGTCCAAGCCTATGTAAAGAGGTTACAGTACTGGGGAGCAGCTCAAGATGCCCACAGAGAAAAGTAGTGATTGAAACGCCTGGAAGGAGGGTGGAAGTTAACTGGGCTGGTCTGCAGCCGAGGTAGTCTTCTGTGCCAGAACTATTTTCACTAAAAACCAGCCAGGGTGGGCCCGGAGAGATAGCACAGCGGCATTTGCCTTGCAAGCAGCCAATCCAGGACCTAAGGTGGTTGGTTCGAATCCCGGTGTCCCATATGATCCCCAGTGCCTGCCAGGAGCTATTTCTGAGCAGATAGCCAGGAGTAACCCCTGAGCAATGCCGGGTGTGGCCCAAAAACCAAAACAAACAAAAACAAAAAAAAAACCAGCCAGGGTGTTTTGTTCCACAACTTTTCAAGATTAAATTCACATTGCATAAAATTTACCCTGAACCATTTTGTGTGTTTGGGGAGTGGAAGCCGTATCGGACAGTGCTGGGGTCAATCCCAACACAGTGCTGTGTGTGGGGGGGGGTCTGAGGAGCCTTGTGATTTCTTGCAGGTTTGGACTCAGGCCTCCCACGTGCAAAACCTGTGTTTGGCCTTGAGCTCTCACATGGAACCAACCAGGTGAGAAATAAATAACCACCCTTTTTTCTGGTGCTAAACAAGACATGGGTCCTACATATACACCCCGGTGTCCCCATCCAGCCCTTCCTGAACAGGCCCACAACAAACAGGGCACACCACAGCCTTCCATCGGTTCCCAGCACCTCTAATTCCGGTTGATTTCTCAGCCCCAAACAGCCCAGAAGGCTCCCTCCTCTACAGCCACCCTCAGACATGAACCTCACCCCCAGCCCCTGATGGCTCCACATAAAGTGCTCGGTTCCTGTGCAGGTATTTATTCTAGATGCTTCAACTCAATGAAATCGGTGACATGTTTTCTCTCAGTCTGGTTCTGCCACCTGGCACCTTGCTTTTATGGTTTGGAGCATGGTAGCTGGTATTAGCATTTCATTCCTTCTTTCTTTTCTTTTCTTTCTTTCTTTTTTTTTTTTTTTTTTGGGTGGGCATTTGGGCCACACCCAGCAGCACTCAGGGGTTACTGCTGGCTCTGCATGCTCAGAATTGCTCCCAGAAGGCTGGGGAGAATCAGATGGGACACCAGGGATCAAACCCGGGTCTGTCCCAGGTAAGCCACATGCAAGGCATATATCCTATCACTGTGCTACAGCTACAGCCACCTTCTTTGGATTTTTTTTTTTTTTTTTTTTTTTTTTGGTTTTTGGGCCACACCCAGTAACGCTCAGGGGTTACTCCTGGCTATGTGCTCAGAAGTTGCTCCTGGCTTGGGGGACCATATGGGACACCGGGGGATCGAACCGCGGTCCGTCCAAGGTTAGCGCAGGCAAGGCAGGCACCTTACCTTTAGCGCCACCGCCCGGCCCCCCTTCTTTGGATTTTTAAGTTGTTTTGTTTTTTGGTGGGACAATACCAGTGACACTTAGTGCTCAAGGGTCATTCCTGCAGTGCATGAGGTTCGAACCCTGGCCTCCTGCCTGCAAGGGATGTGTTTAGGCCTGTTTGGTGTCTCCAGCCCCAGTTTGATTCCTTTCAGTGGCTGGGCGACTAGATTGCTCACCAGTTGATGACTTAGGGGTTCACTTCAACCTTCATAGCCCCAGTAAGGCTGGTAATTTGGGGGGCATCTGCCCTTGAAATGGGCATCTGCCCATTCCAGTTCTTCCTGGTACAGGACTAGGAATTTGTGACGTCTGTTATCAGTCACTTCACTTACATAACAATCCTCACTTCATCTCTGGGGTTCTAGACAATTGTTTTTGCTTGTTTTGTTTTGTTTGTTTGGGTCACACCTGGCAGCCCTCAGGAGTTACTCCTGGCTCTGCGCACAGAAATTGCTCCTGGCAGGCTTGGGGGACCATATGGGATGCTGGGATTCGAACCATTGTCTGTCCTGAATTGGCTGTGTTCAAGGCAAACACCCTACCATTGTGCTATCTCTCCGACCCCTTCAGTCAAAAATTTTTTTTGGCTTTTGGGTCACACCTGGTAGTGCTCAGGAGTTACTCCTGGCTCTGTGCTCAGAAATCACTCCTGGCAGGCTCTGGTAACCCTATGGGATGTCAGTGATAGAATACTGGGTCGACAGTGTCGAAGGCAAATGCCCTCCCCACTGGCCCCCATATACTAGATTTCAAAATACATACCCAAGAGTAATATACTGCTTGTGTTTTACTGTTGCTCACCAACTCCATATTATTTCTTGGATTAAAAGTAATATAGTTCTAAAAAAAAGAAAAGTAATGTAGTTCTGAAATACAGAAAGTACAAAATTATGCCCTCATAGTAAACTTTTAGTTTCTCTCTGGTTAAACTAAACCCGACCCTGATGGGATCACACTGACATGAGTCCAGGCCAGATCACACCGTGTGCACATGGGGATGGGGAAGGTTCTGGGTTCTCCAAGGAACATCTGAATGCCCCAAATCAAAAAATAAGAAGAAAGCTGAGAAGGGAAAAGACATGGCGCTGGCAACTAATTGGAATATAATTTACTTAGTTTTTTTTGGGTCCAGACCTGGCTATGCTCACACTCCTGGCAGACTCAGGAGACCCTTTGTAGCGAGAGGGATTGAACCCAGGTCAGCTGTTTTAAATTACACTTAAAAAAAATAAAATTTGGGTGGGGGGGTCACATCCAGCAGCACTCAGGGGTTACTCCTGGTCTGTGCTCAGAAATCACTCCTGGCAGGCTCAGGGGACCAAAGGGGATACTGGGAATCGAATCCGGGTCTGTCTCGGGTCAGCAAGGCAAATGCCCTATTGCTGTGCTGTCGCTCCAGCCCCCTTAAAATTGTTTTTTTTTTTTTAATTCATTCATTTGAGACTGGAGCTGTAGTAGGGAGGGCACTTGCCTTGCATGTGGCTGACCCAGGTCCAACCCCCGGCTTCTCAGAGTCCCCCAGTACCACCAGCAGTGATCTCTGCATGCAGAGCCAGGAGTCGCCCCTGAACAACACTGTCATGGCCCCCAAGTCAAACCAAAACAAAACAAATGTTTACTTCTTCTCTGATAAAGAGGGTTGCAAAAATAAACCAGCCTGTGCTGGAGAACAGAGAGAACCTTCTGAGCCCGTCAGCAAGCGGCCTGAAGGCTATATGACAAGCTGGGCCTGTGCCGGGGCAGCTAATGCAAAGCCTGCAACCAAGCAAACACCTCAATCCCTCTCTTGTGGCTCACCCCAGGGTCCCCACATGCCCAACTCGACAGGGCCGGCACAGAAAAAAGTGCTCAAGGAACTAGTCATTGTTGGGCCGAGGAGGTGACATATTGGGCAAAGTATGCGCTCTGCTTGGTGCTGGGCGAACCCGAAAACCAAAACATAAAGTTGATGTTCATGGTGTTGGGGGAGCCACAGCTGGAAGTACTGTGCTGGTTCCCAGGCAAGGCAGAGCCTTAACTCTGGACATGTCAGGCCCAGAAGGGTGAGGATACGGGAGCTGGCCTGGCCCAGGGCGGCGGCTGCACAGACCCGGTTCGGGGCCCACGGGCTCACCTGGACCCCACAGTCGGCAGGAAGGATGAGGAAGCAGGCCGGCGTCTCCATCGCTAACGTCCACCTCCAGATGCAGACTTTCTGCAAGGAGAGCCAGCGTCTGTCTGTCTGTCTGTCTGTCTGTCCCTCCTCTCTCTCTCTCTCTCTCTCTCTCTCTCTCTCTCTCTCTCTCTCTCTCTCTCTCTCTCTCTCTCTCCTCTCTCCTCTCCCTTCCTCTCTCTCTCCTCCTCTCCTCTCCTCTCCTCTCTCCTCTCCTCTCTTCCTCTCTCCTCTCTCCTTTCCTCCTCGCCTTCTCTCCCTCCTCTCCCTCCTTTCCCTCTCTCCTTCTCTCTCTCTCTCTCTCTCTCATTTTTGGGCCACACCTGGTGGTGCTCAGAGGTCACTCCTGGCAGGCTTGGGAAACCTTATGAGATGCCAGGGATCAAACTCAGATCAGCCATGTGAAAGGCAAATACCCTCCCCCACTGTGCTATTGCTCTGATCCCCTCCTCTCTTTTTTTTTTTTTTTTTGCGTTTGGGTCAGTGCTCAGGGGTTCCTCCAGGCTCTGCACTCAGGAATCACTCCTGTCAAACACAGGGGGACCATAAGGGATGCTAGGGATTGAACTTGGTTCCACCACATGCAAGACCAATGCCTTCCTCACTGTGCTCTCTCTCTGGCCTGGTTCCTCATTCTTGGTAGCAACTCCAGAAGTTGGGGGTGAGCTCACAACAGGGGATCTGGAGCCTGGACATACCCAAATCCTTCCCCAGCTGCTGGTGGGGACATACTTGACAGGCTGGCCAGTGGTCAAAATGCCCCAGTCCCGCTGCCCGCCCTGGCCCAGACCCCTACCTGGGCCTCATCGTCGGAGATGGTCGCCAGGAACTTGGCGTCGTGGGACAGGGCAATGGCCCGGATGCCATTTCCCTGGGGACAGCTGTCAAAGATGCTGTGCACAGGAATGCTGGAGACAAAGTGGCAGGCTCAGCCACGTCCACAGGTGGGACACACACAGGACCCCACACCCCTCAGGGGGTCCCGAAACCCCGAGAGAGACCACAGGTGTCTGTATCCCTGCTGCCAGGCTGCCTGGGCCCCTACCCGCTGAAGGAGTCCCAGATGATGATGAGGCAGTCGGGGCCCTTGTCGGCTGTGGCGACCCACCGCCTGTCCTCACTCACACAGAAGCAGGAGATGATGTTGGGGTGACCCTGGGAGCGGGAAGAGGAGCTGCAGACACCTCACACGTATCTAAGCTCCCTTCTTCGCTCCTATGGCTGAGCCATATTCCCTTCCTACAGTCACCTCCTGTGTCCCCACTCTCCTGTTTCACCCCCAGCATCCCCTCCCCCAAGTCCATGTTCCACCTCACCTGTGGGCTGAGCTGGTCTGGGTGAGCCAGGAGCAGGGGACCCTGCTCTCAGCCCACCAAGCTTCCCTGGTCCCACGGCTCCTGGAACCCCACTGCAGTGGCCTCCCCACTGCTCCCACACCTACAACCAACTCCCCCAAACCAGAGGAATCTTCTGGAACACCCCTGGGGTTGGCAGCGAGCCCCACCACAGAAGACAGCATCTTTCCTGGCCCCTCACTGTACACCATGAGCCGTCTGTCTGGCCAGTCCCTTACACACACACACACACACACACACACACACACACACACACAAAATATATCTGGAAAGATAGCACAGGGGTAGGGCATTTGCCTTGCATGCGGCTGACCTGGGAAGGACCTGGTTCGATTCCCAGCATCCCATATGGTCCCTCCGCCTTCCAAGGGTGATTTCTGAGCCCAGAGCCAGGAGAAAACCCTGAGCACTGCTGGGTGTGACCCAACAACAAATTAATCAATAAATAATAAAAATAAAGTTAAAAAATATATGCCCCTGTTTGGCCCCTCCTTGCCCTAGTCTCCCACAGCACTGGGGAGGGGGGAACCCTGTGATATTGGGGCTGGTGTGGGACCTACATAGAGAAATCCAGAAAATGGAAGCAACACGTGTCCAGTGAGGAGCCAGACCAGACCACAGGCCCTGTCAATCTGTCCAGACTCTGGGCTTGGGTCTCTGTGTCACTCACACTTGTTCCCAGGGCAGGAGGCCCAGGTTAAGTGGTGTTACATCTTGGCCATCCTGGGGACAAGGCAACTCGATCCATCGGGCACTTTGCAAATAGGTTCCCTGGTCAATGGACTTTCCGTTCTGTCACCATGCAGACGCTGTTAATGAATCGATTCCGACTCAGATCAGGGGGAGGGAAGCCTGGACCATGTGTGCTGAAAACGGGCCAGTTTGGGGTTGCAGGGTAGAGCCTGCCCAGTACCTGTAGGTGGTATTGACTGTTCTTGGCGACATTGTAGATGATAGCTGTATGGCCACTGGCGTAGAGAAGCACCTTCTCGGCTTCGTCCCGAAGGTAGTAGACGGGAAGCGAACTGTTCCAGCCATAGGTCCAGTCCATGGTCTGAAAAGACACGGGCCAGGCCAGCAAGGCTGCTCGGGATGCTGAGTGGGCGCAGTGCCAAAGCCAGGACACCCCCATGCCTCAGAGAAGCCTCTAAAACAGCAAGTGAAGAGAGTCAACAGGCAGGGCCCTTGCCTTCTATGTAGATTCGATTGGGGTTCGATTCCCAGCAATCCCTGAGCACTGGCTGGAGAAATTCCTGAGTGCAGAGCTAGGAGTAATAACCCTTGAGCATTGCCAGGTGTGGCCCAAAATAACAATAAAATAAAAGTGCGGGGTTAAGTGGCAGAAGGGTCAAATCAAAACAACGATGAGCTACCATCTCACGCCACAGACTGGCACACATCACAAAGAACAAGAAAAGTCAGTGCTGGCGGGGATGTGGAGAGAAAGGAACTCTCATTCACTGCTGGTGGGAATGCCGTCTAGTCCAGCCTTTATGGAAACCAAGATGGAGATTCCGCAAAAAAAAAAAAAAATTGGGAATTGAGCTCTCCTATGATCCAGCTATACCACTCCTAAGGTTTACCCTGGGAACACAAAACACAATACAAAAATGCTCCTTGCACACCGATGGCCATTTCAGCTCTATTTGCAATAGCCAGAATCTGAAAACAATCCAGATGCCCTACAACAGATGAGTGGCTAAAGAAACTGGGGTACATAATGGAATATTATGCAGCCACCAGGAGAGATGAAGTCATGAAATTTTTCTATACATGGATGGACATAGAATCTATAATGCTGAGTGAAGTAAGTCAGAGAGAGACACACACACAGAGAATAGTCTCACTCGTCTATGTTTTTTGTTTTTTGTTATTTTTTTTTTGAGTCACACCCGGCAGCGCTCAGGGGTTCCTCCTCACTCTACGCTCAGAAATCACTCCTGGCAGGCTTGGGGGACCATATGGGATGCTGGGATTCAAACCACTGACCTTCTGTATGCAAGGTAAATGCCTTCCCTCCATGCTATCTCTTCGGCCCTCTTTTTTTTTTTTTTTTTTTTTTGTCACACCCAACAATGCTCAGGAGTTATTCCTTGCTTTCCACTCAAGAATTACTCCTGGCAGGCTCGGGAGACCATATGGGATGCCAGGATTCAAACCACCGTCCTTCTGCATGCAAGACAGATGCCTTACCTCCATGCAATCTCTCTGACCCCTCATCTATGGGTTTTAAGAAAAATAAAAGACATTATTGTAACAATGCCCAGAGAAAATAGAGATGAGGGCTGGAAGGACTGACTTATCATATGAAGCTCACCACAAAGAGTGGTGAGTGCAGTTAGAGAAATAACTACACCGACAACAATCATGACAGTAATAGTGAGTGAGAGAAGTAGAATGCCTGTCTCAAAGACAGACAGGAGAGGAAAAGGAGGGGGCATTGGTGGTAGGAATGTTGCACTAGTGAAGGGGGGTGTTCTTTTGGTTCATAACTGAAACCCAAGTACAAACATGTTTCTAATCATGGTGCTTAAATAAATATATTATTTAATAAAAATAAATAGTGGCAGGAGGGTCTTCCCGGGTTGTGTCCACTAACCCTACCCATGCCTGGGGTCACCCTTGAGCACGGAGCCAGATGTGGCCAAACCCCTGCATCCCCCCAAGCTCTCCTTCGGGGCAGGATGTATTTCCCCCAGATTTTTCCTCTCCCCTACTCCCTGCGGGGAGGGGGATGCCCAAGCCCTTACCAGGGGGTATGTGGGGACAAAGCTGTCCTTCTTCAAGAGCGAGTCCTTGTGGGAGCTGAGCACCAGAGATTTCCTCGGGGGAGCCCAGGGCTCCAAGAATCTCCCCCTGGGCTCGGGGGCTGCAACTGCTTCAGTGTTCTCCAGGGAAGGAACAGCAGAGCTGGAGGTAGAATAGGGCATGGAGGAGGAAGAGGAAGACGAGGAGGAAGAGGCAGAGGCCGAGGCTGAGGCCTTCTTCTCCTGGTCCAGCGAGCTCGAGCTGGGTCCCTGTGCTGAGCGCACTTCTCCAGGTACGCCTGTACCGGTTTCCAAGGCCTCTGACTCCCCTGCTCTCTGTAGTCTTGGAGGTTCGACTGCCTGCGTGTGGCTTTTCTAGGAGAGAAATAAAACAAGGTGGGGTCCAGCTATTTTCTCTATTGCCGCCTCTTTACCCCTTTAACCCCTGACTAGCCAATTGTGTTTTGTTTTTGTTTTTGTTTTTTTTGCCACACACAGAAATCGCTCCTGGCAGGCTCGGGGACCATATGGGAGGCCAAGAATAGAACCCCGGTCCGTCGGGGTCAGCTGTGTTGCAAGGCAAACGCCCTACCGCTGAGCTATCCTTCCAACCCCTTTTATCTATTTGTTTGGAGCCACAATTTGGCAGCACTCAGGGGTTTCTTCTGACTCCGACACAGAAATGGCTCCTGGTAGGCTCAGGGGACCATATGGGATGCTGGGGCTCAAACCCAGGTTTATTCCAGGTCGAAAGCAAATGCTAACCACTGTGCTATCACTCAGGCCCCTAATCAGCCAGTCTTTATTTTTTGGGGGGGCACACCCGTTTGATGCTCAGGGGTTACTCCCGGCTAAGCGCTCAGAAATCGCCCCTGGCTTTCGGGGGACCATATGGGACGCTGGGGGATCGAACCTTGGTCCCTCCTTGGCCAGCGCTTGCAAGGCAGACACCTTAACCTTTAGCGCCACCTCAACCGGCCCCTAATCAGCCAGTTTTAGGGACCAACTTCAGGCTCCTTAGGAGGGGCATATTTATTTTGTATTTATTTATCCATGTGAGGTCAGACCCAATTAATGGTGCTCAGAGGGGGCATAGCTCTGTTCCAGGGATTGCTTCTGGCAGTGCTCGGGGATCATATACTGTGCTAGGAGAAGGAGATATATAATATTTGCCTTGCGTGTAACCAACTTGGGTTCAATTGGTGGCATCCCATATGGTTTGTGCTCTCTTGGGACCCTGCATTAAGTAAATTAAGTGGTTGGTTTTGCTTGTTTGTATTTTGCGGGTACACTTGGCCTTGCTTAGGGGTCAGTGCTGATGGTGTTCAGTGGGGGACGTGGGGTGCAGGGATTGAACTCCGGGTTCCCACGTATGAAGCCTGCACTCTAGCTCTCTGAGCCAGCTCCAGACCTTGCATCTTCTGGGCCTTGCTTTCCACTAAAGTCTTGTCACTTCCCAGGGAGGACCTGGGACAAGCGCTGCCACTGGGCATCTTCAAGTCACACCATGCTCAGTGCGTGCAGGACACACAGTCTACTCCAGCATGATCCTTTATGTTCGGGTATGGTCAGCCGTCCTACATGCCCCCATGCCCCTGAAGAAGCCTATCTGTGCCTCCAAAGCCTGGCCCCAAAACCTAAAAGCACTCAGCATGGCCACTACTCACCATGGGCGTGTCGGGCTTGGACTCAGCCCTGAGTGTCTCCCCAAGGCCGAAAACAGGCTTCACCGCCCGGATCATCACTTCCAGAGGCTCCTTGTCTTCTTGTATATCCGATGTGTCATCTCCTTCCTCCCCTTCCTCCTCCTCCTCCTTCTGCCCTTCCTCCCCAACCCCCTCCTCCCCTGCCTGCCCTCTATCCCCCTCTTCCTGGGCCTCTCTCCCAACTAAACCCTCATCTTCGTTGTCGCTGATGTTGGGCTGCCCAGGTCTCCCCTCCTCACTGCTGGAGCCATCGTCTTCCTCCTCTTCTTGCATTTCAGGGTTTCCCTCTGCTCCCGGGTCTTTGGGCTGGACTTCCTCCTCCTCAGACAACGACGACCTCGAAGACATCGTCTGGCCTGGCTCTGGGGGACTGGAGCAGAGCAGTGAGCAGCCTTGTCCCGGGGCTAGCACAGCTCAGAGGCAGGGGAGAAGGACCCAGCTCCTGGGAGGGCTCAGCCCAGACCCAAGCCTGGAACGGGAGAGCCTCAAGCTCGTTGCAAGGGTCAGCATCCCACAGGCAGCCAAAGCGGACAGCGGGCAGCAGCTGTCGATTCTGAGAGGTTTGGGGGGAAAGATGGGCTT
The DNA here is from genome assembly GCF_024139225.1 of Suncus etruscus. Classification (NCBI taxonomy): domain Eukaryota; kingdom Metazoa; phylum Chordata; class Mammalia; order Eulipotyphla; family Soricidae; genus Suncus; species Suncus etruscus. The sequence goes on along the minus strand of NC_064849.1, from coordinate 1,994,988 downwards.
GTCACCCCACCGCCAAAGATGGATTCCAGGCTACCCCTCGCTCAGGGGCTTGGAGCTCATGTCCTTCAAAATCATTCACCGTGAGGCACAAACTCCCAGATTCTGGGGGTGCTGGGTGAGGGGTGTCTCAGGCATGCCCAAGGGCCACAGCTGACGGTTATTTCTGTTTATTTTTTTGGTTTGTTTTGGCTGTTGGGCCACACCTGGAGATGCTCAGTGGTCACTCCTGGCTCTGCTCTCAGAAATGCCTGGCAGCTCGGGGGATCATATGGGATGCTGGGGATCGAACCTGGGTACGTTCCAGGTTGGCAGCATGCAAAGCAAATGCTCTACTGCCCCAATCTTTTACATTTTTTTAAATGTTTGGGTCACACCTGGTGGCATTCAGGCTTATTCCGGGCTCTGCACTCAGGAACCACTCAGTGGACCCTATGGGGTGCCGGGGATGGAACCCAGGTCAGCTGTGTGCCATGCCAATGCCCTCCTTGTTGTGCTCCCTCTTTGGTTTTGGGGCCACACTTAGTGGCCCCAAATCAGAAATCGCGCTGGCAAGGCCCCGGGAGTGCAGGGCTGTGAGGGCCGAGCTGGGGACAGGGGCTGGGCTGGAGCCTCCGCAGGGCCCCCCGGCAGCACCCGGACTCACAGAGCGCGCCCACCCGCCGCCTGGACTCTTCGGGCCCTTTCCTTGTCCTTCCCGGTCTCTTCCTAGCAACGGTTGCTACGGACGCTCCCGTCTCCGTGGCAACACCGCCACGACAGGCCGTAAAGGAGGCTGCGCGTGGTCACGTGGCACGGCGGCTCGGGCGGGCCGGCGCGCCCCCTGCCGGCCCCCGGTGGAGGCGCAGCTCCCTGGGCCTCATTCTTGCCTGCCAAGCCCAAGCTGGGCCTCCCTTCCCCGCAGCAGAGCGGGTGTCCTGGGCTCCCCTGCCACACACACACACACACACACACACACACACACACACACACACACAGAGGCACAGACACACACACACACACAGACACACACACACACACAGCCACCCACCTACAACTCAGACAGCAGGTGTCCTGGGCTCCCCTGCCACACACACACACACACACACACACACACACACACACACACACACACACACACACACTCACACACACCCAGCCACCCACCTACAACCCAGACTCTGCTGCTACCACTCTGAATAAGTGTGGGAGATTAGAAGACCACCCCAGTAGACTCCTGTCGTGTGTGTAAATAGTTTAGGGTGAGTAACATAGTAATCCAAAGCTAATTTTATTTTGTTTTATTTTTTGGTCTTTGAGCCACACCCGCCATTACTCAGAGGCCCAAGGAGAGAATAAACCAAACAATCCCTAGCCTGGTTCTGCGAAGAGCACAGCTTCAAGGGTGCTATCTATGCTGTCTTCTAAGAATTCCTACTAGCAAAGCTAAAGAGAAGGGGGAAGCTGTGACTACACAATGAAATACACAATAGAGAATACACAGGTTAGAGAGATACGCTTAAAAACTATACAAAGAAGGGACCAGAGAGATAGCACGGAGGTGGGCGTTTGCCTTGCATGCAGAAGGACGGTGGTTCTAATCCTGGCATCCCATAGGGTCCCCCGAGCCTGCTGGGGGCGATTTCTGAATTTAGAGCCAGGAGTAACCCCTGAGCGCTGTCGGGTGTGACCCAAAAAGTGGATTCTGCAACACGTCATTTCCACAACCAACAGTCTCTGCCTCATGGTATGCTGTGAGTTTATTATTTTGGTTAACTGATAAGGTCATAGTTTGTTTCCTACCCACATTTTGGGGAATAATCTGTGGTGTTTCTAAGGGAAAGTTTATACTCTTATCATGCCTGTATGTCTGAATTTTTATATTTGTGAGAATCCTGCTTCTGACAAGGCATAGTGGGACCCAAAGTTTTTTGGCAGGGTTCCCATTTTTAGAAACAAGTATATTCTTTCCTCGAATTAGGAGATTACCAGCAAACCATTCATTATCCATTTTTACCCAAATAGATGAATCAATTATTTTTTGTACCTGAACATCTTTAAAGTATTTTTCTGATGCTGGAGAAATAGCACGAAGGTTAGAGTGTTATCTTTGCATGCAGAAGGACGGTGGTTCAAATCCCGGCATCCCATATGGTTCCTGAGCCTGCCAGGAGCGACTTCTGAGCATAGAGCCAGAAGTAACCCTTGTGAGCTCCCGAGTATAAACCAAAAGAAAAATAAAGCATTTTTCTGCAGCCATATAAGGTTCTCCTTGTGGTAAATAAATGTAAGAAATTTAGTGAAAATAATGTTAAAGGGGCTGGAGAGACAGCATGGAGGTAGTGTGTTTGCCTTTCCTGCAGAAGGTCATTGGTTCAAATCCCGGCATCCCATATGGTCCCGCATGCGTGCCAGGGGCTATTTCTGAGCAGATAGCCAGGAGTAACCCCTGAGCATCGCTGGGTGTGGCCCAAAAACCAAAAAAAAAAAAAAAAAAAAGAGAAAATAATGTTAAGGAAAAAATGTCTGTGGGTGGCATGCCTCTTTTTCTACACTTCAATTACTGAGTTTTTAGAGTTCTGTGTGCTCTTTCAACTACAGCTTGTTCTTGTGGATTATATGGGATACCAGTGATATGATTGATTTGCCATTCCTTATAAAATGATTGAAAATCTTTCCTGGAACCCAGGTCCATCCTGGTTGGCTGTGTGCAAGGCAGATGCCTTACCGCTGTGCTCTCTCTCCAGCCCCACCATCCTTCCTTTTTTTTTATTTTGTTTATCTTTTGGGTTTTGGGCTACACCCAGTGGCCCTCAGGCCAGGGAATGCCAGGGATTCAGAACCCCAGTTCGTCCGGGGTCAGCCGTGTGCAAGACACTACCCCTGTGCTACCACTCTGGCTCGCTGAGAGGCTGTTGGCACGCCAGAGGCCCCCTTGGCGGAGGGCAGCAAAGGGGAATCATTGCTTCTGGGGGCCTCTGCTGCGATGATCCGATCAACCAATCCCCCGCTAGGCCTTGCTGGGACAGCCTGGATCCAGTTAAACACTCCATCTGGTTGGCCCAGGGCCCTTGGAGCCAACCACTGAAGCGACCAGGTTGCTCGCCCCGACCTCAGACACAGTCCCCAGCCCAGCTCTTGCCCCTCTTGTCCTGGCTTCCTCGTGCCCCCGTTTCCCTCCCCACTGCCTGCTGGAGGGTTTGTGCTTCTAACTTCTAACTGAAATATTGAGGGCACGGTGGTCTGACCCAGTAGGACTCAGCCAGGAAGAGGATCCCACAGGCAATCCGCACTCGTGCCGAAGGGCAGGGGAATCCCAAAGCGGCTTGGGAGCCTGAGAAGTGCTGCTGCTGCTGCTGCTGCTGCTGCTGCTGCTGGCAAAGGTTCGGTGCGATGTGAGAATCTGTTGGTTGACTGTGTGCCAGAATGTTCTAGAATATTTTTTTAGTATTATTTTATTATTCTTTTTTTGGGGGGGGTTACACCCGGCGGTACTCAGGGGTTACTTCTGGCTCTGTGAACAGAAATCACCCCTGGCCGGCTCAGGGGACCATATGGGATGCCAGGAATCAAACCCAAGTCAGTCACATGTAACGCAAAGGCCCTGTCCACTGTCCTAACTCTCTGTAGCCCTGCGATTTTGGTTGAGGCCCACAAGTGAGGGTTTCGGGGGCTCACACACACATGCTCGCAAGAGGAGGCAACTTCTGAGGACAGACAGACAGATACACTCACCCCCACCCCCCGCTGGTTGTATTACACACACCTGCCATCTTATTACTCAGTACCAGGGCTCAGTCGCCAGATGGAAGGACCCCGTCTTCTGCCTGTGGTGACCCCAGGTTCAAACCCGTTTGATCGCAAGGCAGGAGCTCAGAACAGCTCTGGGCCTCGGATTCATGCCCAGGTGGGGGCCTTTCTGTAGCCTCAGGCCCTGATGTGGCACCTCTGGTCCTCTGCCCCAGAGCAAGGCCCATCCCGCTCCGCCTGGTGCAGGAAGCCCACCAGAAGTCGTCCTCTCACGCTCTCCCTGTGGGGTGGCCAGAGCACCCCCTCTTGCCGGAACAGAGCTCCCAGGTCGCTTGGCGTGGCCCCCCCGCTCTGTCCCAGGCTGCGCTGGGTCTCTGCCTCCCGGTTCGGGGTGTTCCAGCGCCTCCCCACTGCTCAGGCTTGAGGGCCTCAAAATAGCGGCTGCTTCCGAGACAGGAATAAACATCTGGGGATGGCCGCCTCACCTTCCCTCGGGGGCAGGGGGCAACTTTGCCCCACAGCTGTCAGTCACCCACAGCAAGTGTCACCGCAGCTGGGGCTGGGCTGGTCAGGCTGACCGATCCAACACTGGCTGAGGCCTGATTCTGGCACCTTCTCACAGCGCCCAAGGTCCTGCCGTGGAAGCTGGGGAAACTGAGGCCCAGAGAGCAGAGCAGGGGCTTGAGAACAGGGACAGTCAGGAAGGGCAGTTTTGGGGGCTGTGAGTGGCGGGATTGAGGAGCGGGACTCGTACCCGTGGCCTTGGACTTTGCACCTGGGTGACTCGGGTTGTAGTTTCGTTACCTGTAAGATGGGCACCACAGGCTGAGAGAGAAATAGAACAGCGGTGGGACACTTTGCCTCCCTTGCCGCTGGTTTGATTCTGGCATCGTCTTATCATCCTCTGAGCCCTGCCAGGAGGGATCTCCGAGCACAGAGCCAGGAGTAAGCCCTGAGCACTATCAGCGTGGCCCTTCACAACAGATACATAGGGGCCTGAGTGATTTCACAGTGGGGAAGGCGCTTGTCTTACCCACAGAGCTAACTCAGGTTCTATCCTCAGCATCCCAGAGGGTCCCCTGAGCCTGCCGGGAGTAATTTCTGAGCAGAGCCAGGAGTAACGCCTGAGTGCTGCTGGATTTGGCCCAGAGACCAAAACAAAGAGAAAAAGAAGAGGCCGAGCAATAGTACAGCGGTCGGACATTTGTCTTACACAAGACTAACCCAGGATGGACATGGGTTTGATCCCCAGCACCCCATATGGTCCCTCCAAGTCTGCCAGGAGCGATTTCTGAGCGCAAAGTGAGGAATAAGCCCTGAGCGCTGCTGGGTTGACCCCTCAAAAAAATACAAAACCTAACAAAAAAAACAAATACCTTTCCATTTAGAAAAAAGAGAGAAAAAGAAAGGATAAGAGAGCCATCTTTGGGTGGGTTATAGTTTATTTTCTTTGTGCCCCTGAGGTCTTGTTTCCACATTTCAGCTGAAACATTGGAGGGGCGAAACCACTTACTCAAAACCTCCCCAGATTAGAGCCTGGTTCTGACTCAGGCCTATGGTAGGAGTCAGAGCTCTTTGCGCCTCCCTAAGAACCCCCTGGAGTTCTCAGTGCTAGCTCTGAGACCCAATGGGGAAGCCTTCCACTCCTTCCAGCCCTGTATCAATGTCACCTCCCCAGAAAACCTTCCTCTTTCTAGGCGTGTGGGGGGACATGCAGGGCACCTCTCATTCCTCGTCCCCCGATATAATGGAGCATGTGGGGACACTGTTGTCCCCTGATTAGGAAGCCACCATGGGGGGACATTGCTGTCCCCCAGATAAAGTTCTCTTTAGAAATATTTGTGCCTCTGGTTCGGCAAGCCCTTTGGGGGACACTTTCTGTCCCCCGATATAATGCAGCATGTGGGGACACTGTTGTCCCCTGATTAGGAAGCCACCATGGGGGGACATTGCTGTCCCCCAGATAAAGTTCTCTTTAGAAATATTTGTGCCTCTGGTTCGGCAAGTCCTTTGGGGGGCACTTTTTGTCCCCCGATTAATGTGCAGCAGATGGGGACTCTGATTTCTATTCAGCCTAGAAACAGGTTAAGCCGTGGGAGCTGCAGACCAGTCTCCCTGGGGCAAGTGGAGCTCACACCCCAATCTTCCGATGTCCCCTGGGTGTTCCGGGAAATGGCGCCTCGCCTCTCATTTTCGGACCTTCCCGGGCCAGCATCTGACGCCTGCAACCCAGGGAGTGAGCCGCCTTGTTGCTAGGGACGCACGTCCACAGAGTGCAGAGTCCTCCGCAGAGCCATCCTTGACCACTGAATGTCAGATGCCTCTGAGGGGCTGGTGGTCAGCCGCGGGGTCAGGAGCCAGCCAAAGTCTTGGCTCCTGAAAAGCTGCCTGCATTTGTAGAGGGAAGCAGCCAGTGGTCAGAGTGGCTCCAGCGGCAGCAGCCGGCCAACTTCAGGACAGCCAGTCTTCCTGGCTGAGATGACACTGTCCTCAGCTGGGTTTTCTTTGATTTTTCTTTCCCCAGGTACCCTAGTGGGACATGAGCTGGGTTTTCTGTGGCCACAAGGGCCCGAGCTGCCAGCAGAAGCCTCTCCCAGCTGAGTTTGAGGACCTTGCCCTTTATCCTGGCAGGACGTGGAGGGCTCCGGACATTGGGAAATTTCCCCTTCAGTTAACGCCGGGCGTGGAAGACAACGCCGTCCGGAACCCTCGCTGGGTGGTCCACAAAGTATTGGGGCAATTTTTAACGAAATGTCCGTGTGGCCTCCCGGTGTTGAGGGGGCACTTGGTGGCTGCAATCAAGCAGCCAGTGAGGCCCGGCGATGTTGTGTGGATCTCATTCTGTGCTCCTCCAAGGAGCTATGGTGATTTTTCTTTGACCAAAGGGAGATGGAAGGGAGGAAGGAGAACAAGAGGAAGGTGGGGGTGGGAGAGGGGGGGAGCAGGAGGGCAGGAAGGACAGGGTGGGATTAGATGAGGGACCCTGAATGGGGGAGGATCCATTCAGGTGGCAGAGCTTGGTGAATGCAGCCCAGCACTGTCCCATGCACCGTTTCGGGGCCAGCGGCATGTCGAGGGCTGGGGCCACCATCCCAGGGTGGGTGTCTCCCAGAGGCATGCCGACCTCGGAGGCTGGGTGGTAGGTGCAGGGTTCTCCCTCTGGCTCTGCCTTGACACCAGGTGTTGTTGGCATCTGTGTGCAAGAGGTAGGGTGTGGTGTACTTGTGGGGTGCCCTCAGGGAAGCCATCCTTACCCTCCTGGTCCCTCCAGGGTGCCGGGCTTACCTAGGCTTCCTCACGCACTTGTCGGACAGGCAGAGTCCAGAAGGGCTGTTTCTCCTGCAGGCGCACTGTCTTCCTCTCCTCCTCCTCCTCCTCTTCTTCCTCCTCCTCCTCCTTTTTGTCCTCCTCTTCCTCTTCCTCCTCCTCCTCCTCCTCCATCTCCATTCCTACCACTTCTTTCGCTGTGGGGAGCACCAGGGTCTCAGACACTCATGGAAGTGGCAGGACCTGGGGCAGGGGCTTTGGCACCGCCTCTCTGGGGAGCCCCGTCTCCTGACTCTCCAAGGCGACTTCCACCCCTAGGTAGGCCCCTCCACTCACAGCCATCCCAGGGTGGGTGGCTCCCAGAGGCATGCCGAACTCGGAGGCTGGGTGGTAGGTGCAGGGTTCTCCCTCTGGCTCTGCCTTGACACCAGGTGTTGTTGGCATCTGTGTGCAAGAGGTAGGGTGTGGTGTGCTTGTGGGGTGCCCTCAGGGAAGCCATCCCTCCCCTCCTGGTCCCTCCAGGGTGCCAGGCTTACCGAGGCCTCCTCACGCACTAGTCGGACGGGCAGAGTCCAGGAGGGCTGTTTCTCCTGCAGGCGCACTGTCTGTGCTGCCACCTCTGTCTTCCTCTCCTCTTCCTCCTCCTCCTCCTCCTCCTCCACGCCTGCCACTTCTCTCGCTGTGGAGAGCACCAGGGTCTCAGACACCCATGGAAGTGGCGGGGCCTGGGGCAGGGGCTTAGGCACCGCCTCTCTGGGGAGTCCCGTCTCCTGACTCTCCAAGGCGGCTGCTCACCCCTGGGCCCCTCCACTCACACTCCTCTGAGGTCGGCGGCACCTTGGCCAGCTGGGCCCGCAGCGCCTCCTCCTCCACGGCCAGCGCATGGACTCTATTTTCCAGTTCTTTTTCCTCTCCAGCCCAGTGCTGGTAGGCCGCCCGGTGTTGCCTGAAGGCCTCCACATACTTCAGAATAAGGCCACAGCAGTGTTGCCACTGCTGACGCAGGGATGCATCATGGGCCTGTGGGAATGATGCTGGGGGTGAGGCCAGGTAGCAGGAGAGGCCAGACCAGTCGAGAGATGAGGGGCACAAAGTAGGAGCAAGTAGGGAGAGTGTAAGAGTGCCCTCCCCCTGGGGCCGGAGAGATAGCGTGGCAGTAAGGCGTTTGCCTTGCACGCAGAAGGTCGGTGGTTCGAATCCCGGCATCTCATAGGGTCACCTGAGCCTGCCAGGAGCAATTTCTGAGCCTAGAGCCAGGAGGGACCCCTGAGAGCTGCCGGGTGTGACCAAAAATAAAGTGCCCGTCCCTCCTCTTTCCTGACTCTTTCCTGGCAGCCTCCAACTTCCCAGGAACCTCGCTAGGCTCTGCAGAGAGTGGCCGAGTCTGTGCTGCCTAGCCAAGGGTGGCTTTGGCCTGCCCCAGGGGCCTTCCTTGAGCCTCTGAGCCCCCTTGACAAACAGGAAGACCAGGCTAGAGGAGCAAAGACTCTGACCCCAAGCTAGGTCCAGGGAGCCTTGGCATCGATAGCCAGGAGGACCATCGACTGGTTGCACAGTTCTGTCCTGGAGCTGTTTGTTCCTGGGACTCCTACTGTGCGGTCCGGGCACAGAGCACGGGGACAAAACCAGTGGCATGGTGTCCACAGGGCAGCTTGCGCCTAGGCATGCTGGCGAGGCAGCATCTCAGCCTCAGAGGCACTGCTCCACTCCAGGTTGAAGTGGCTCAAGTTCCCTTCCTCGGGACCTGAACGGGGCTGGGGCAAGACTCACCGGTGCCTGCAGGAAGGTCTCAGCCTCTGCCTGCAGATTTTGTTCCAGAGCCAGCAACCAAGGTGGTGTTACTGAGAGAGGGAGCAGACAGTCGAGGCCCCGGGAGTCTCCCACACACCCATACTCCGTCTGGAGTCCCAACTCTGATTCCAGCCCACCTCTCTTGGGGAAGCCATGACTTCTCACACCCCCTGTCTAGGCCTCATACCAAGCTGCTGCTTACTTGGGGTGGGTTAATCCCAGGCCCTCGTGACAGTGCTGGGAGGGGACCCCGAGACAGGGAAGAAAACCCAACAACGCAGGTTTTCCTCTCCCAGGGCTCAGTTCTCTGCATTGTTATGCTGCGAAAATCTGGGGACTGGACATTGGCCCCCAAGCCCCACCTGCAACCCGGCAGAGGATGACACTGAGGTGCAGAGAGAAGGCAAGACTCGCCCGTCTGCTGCTCCAACCTTTCTCCCTGGGTCGCAAGGCCCCATCCCCGTGCCCCTCCCATGGCATTCGACAGGCCCCGTGCCTGGCCCTTCCCTTGCCACAGGTTGAAAGCCCTGAGCCCACATGGTGCCAGCCCCGAAACTCACTCGAGAACCGAGCATGTGCTGCCTGCCATGCCTGGATGGTCTTCATGGCTTCCTCACGCTCTCGTGTTAACCTGGCGCACTGCCAAAAACAGGGCAGGGTGGTGGGATTGGGTGGCAGAATGATAGCACAGGGAAGAGGGAAGGGATCCGAGCACAGCCCTGGCTTCAATCCCCAGCATCACACTAGGATCTAAAGAGCACCTCTGGTGTCCATCCTGAGCACTCTTGGCTGTGGCACAACTGAAACCATGAGCCAGGGAAGGGGCACATGTGGAAGGCATGGCCGGGGGCTCTCTCTTCGCACCCCAAGTTTGCTCGGGCATGGCATGGCATGGCACGGTATGTTGGTAGAGCGGGGTCCATTGACAAGAGCTCACAACCTACCTCCTGGACGGCCTGGCTGAGTTGTTGTTCTGAGATCTCTCGTCCCTGGGCCTGCCGTTTCCAGCTGTCTCTTTCGAGTTGCGCCAGGGCCAGCTGCCTTTTGAGCTGCAAGAATGGTCTCACCTCAGCCCTCCCATTCTGGACCTCCGGGGCGGGGGGGCCTTCAGTCACCACCCCTCAACACATCTCCCACGTCTCACATGTTCAACTTGCTGGTCCTCACTCACCACCTCGATCGTCTGCGTGCCTCTGGAAGTGCTGTCCGTGGTGACAGGGACCTGGAGGGCAGGAGAAGAGCTGAGACACGCACAAGCCCAGGGGGATTCCTAGGAAGTACCCCAATCAGGTCAGGGCGCGTTGTGATAGGGAGCCTGGGCAGGGACCGCTCCATTTCGGCCTGAGGACCAGTGGGATGCCCAGGCTGAAAGCCAGGTCAGTCCATTGCAAGCCAGCCCCTTCCCTGCCATACCAGCATGCCAGTTCCTGCCAAAGGGATGGCTCGATACTGGCTGTAAGCCCTGGGTGCGATCAGCCTGGGCCAGGAACCCATCAAGAGGAGGGAGGGAAGGTTCAGGGGTGTCTGCGCTATCTCTGTGTTGAGAGGTTTGGCCTCCACCTCCACCAGGGATCCGGGTTCCCTTAAAAGTGCTTTCCCAAGTGGGGCCCCAGCCTTTGCTGTGGAGGGGTTGGAGATGGGGTTCTGCAGGTCCGTGGGTCGTGTGTAGTAATCGGGAGCGCTTGTCAGGAGCACTTACAGCCACATGTGGCAGAGGCGCCGGAAGATCTGGGCTGGGCTGGAATGAAAGGGGGCAGAGTTGGCCCCGCGTGCTGACCCCATTGGCCCATTGGCCTGGGCTCCCTCGCTTGGTCACTCCCACTGCAAAACACTTCTGGTCAACTCCTTGGGCTTCTCCTCCCTCCTCCCTGGTCTCCCTCTCACGTTTGTCTCCTTGGGTCAGGAAACTAGGGTCTAGGCTTAAGAACTTTTCACAAGTGTTCCATTTTCCATTGCACCCAGAGAGAGGGAATGGCTCACTAAACACACCTGTCTCTGAAATCGGCCTCTGCCCTGCCCCCGTGGGATTCTGCCTTAGCCTCTCTGCAGCCCTCTCTCCCCACCCTTCCACAGAGGCCCAGTGTCTTTGGTCCCATAGACTTGAGCCCATTCACTTTGGGCGTCATTTTACAAATATTCACCATGGAGGCTCTTTCCCCAGCAAGGTGTTCTCTCTGGGGTGTCATTGCAGGCATGGTTGGGGCGCCAAGCGTCTAAATAGAGATGTGCAAAGGTTAGTCAAGTTCCAGGAGGCCAGCAGGTTGGCAGGTTGTTCCCAACGCCTCCCAGGTCCCTAAATTTCAAGGAACATTTCTGGTCTTGGTCTCCCCACCCCAGCTGTCCTCCCTTGTCCCGGCCTCCTTTCCCAAAAAAAGCCCAACAAAAGTGGGAATTCACAGCCCCAGGCATCTCCCCACCCTGGGACAGCCCAGCTACAATGCCTGCTGAGAATCTGGGATGCTTCAAGGCAGCCCATCCCCCCAAGGGTCTCTGGCCTTATCTCAGGCCCTGACTATGGACACAACTATGGAGGTCTGAGTGTCCGACTGGCTTGTGAAATGAGAGCAGAGAGTGTCCCGGTCAGTCCTCTATGCCTCATGACCCTCCATCCTGTCCCATTTGCTCTGAAACACTCCTCCAGACTGTCTCCTTCAGACTTCCAAACCCTTCCCAACGCAAATTCTCTTCTTAACTCGAAGAAACGGAGCAGTATGGTTTTATTCATTTGGTACTTTGTTCCGGGTGCCACACCCAGCGATGCCCAGGGCTTACTCTTGACTCTGCACACAGGATCTCTCCTGGAGGTGCCGGGGAACAGAGCAGTGCCTGGGATTGAATCCCAGTCACCCCCAGGCAAGGCAAGTGCCTTCCCTGGTAGACCTACGCACAAGCTCTAGACTTAGCACCTCTGTAGAGTCCACTGGCCAGGGATCTGAGCCACACACGACTCAGAGGGCCCTGTCTGAGGCCATGAAATGTGAGAGAGATGAGAAACCAGGCAAAACTGCAAAGGCTCTAGAGACCAAGCTGGGTATGAACGCGACAAAATTGTCCTCTGGGGGTCAAAGAGGGTCGTTTGGACTAGAAGTCTGGGCTGATCCCGCTTTGATCCTGAGCACAGCATAAGGTTCCTGGAGCCCCCAAAGAAGTGCCCCCCTCAAAGGAAAACATTTACCCAGGGATGGAGTTAAAGATGGGGCAGTACCAAGTCCAAGAATGGCCTGAACCCCAGAATAGGTGGGACCCCAGTCCCTAGTCACCTTCAAACTGGACACGGTGCCACCAAGGGAAACAGAAAAGGGGCTGAGACTCTAGGAGATTGCGGGTTTCGACCTTGGGTGGAAGGACCAGCTCAAGGCTCTAGGCTCTGGGCAACCAGGACCGACGCAGGGGAGAGTCCTCAGTCCTCGCACTCCCGAGGCCAAAGTGGCTGCCCCACAGCTGGGGAGGGGACACGAGGGCCAACCCTTCGGTCTTGGGACCCTGAGACCTGAAGGTCCACTTCCATGGGCCAGGAGGCGACCTGGGGGGTCACCAGCACAGAGTCCCAGAAGCCCCTGGAGAGGGCTGAAAATGCCTGACGACTCAGGCAGGGGCAGGCTGTGGGCTGGGGGGCTCATCCACTGACCTCAGGGCCTGGCACACTGGCCACTGGCCGAGCATGGCCAGGCCGGGCTGGTAAGCCGTCAGAGCGCCTTCGAAGGGTGACTTTGTTTCTTCGGGGTTTCCGAGATCCATAGCCCTCGAAGGGTAAAATGGGGAAAGGGAGTTGGGGCCACATCTCGCTCTTTCCAGAAGTAAATAACTGGGTCGCTGCGAGAGGGTGCCGTTGAGGCGGGGCCACGGCCTTTATAGGGGGGCTCGTGGGCGTGGCCCAGTGTCTGCAAGCCCATTGGCCAGAGAGAAATCCAGAACCCCAGAGACTTGACAGCACAATGAAGGCTGTGCCGTAGGTGGCCTTGAGTCACAGTGCCCAGGGTGCCCTGAGGGACTCCCCCAGCCCCACCTTGGACCCTCCTGCACCCCAACCCCCCAGGATGGGGTCAGAAACAAGTGCATTCTTCCATGCACGGAATCTTTCTGGCTTGTGCCTAGATGGGTCACGACTTTCCTGTTCCAAGAGTTCTCGTCCTGAGACCCCAGCCTTGACTCTCAAACCTGAAGCCCCCGAGCACCGGCATCTGTAACCCCGAGTGTCCTCCCCTCCCAGAGCACCTCTCCAGTCCCTAGCGAACTAGCTGCATCCCTCACTGCTCCCACTGGTCTGCTGCCCTCCACACCCCTACCATGTGCCTGCCCACAAACCCTGCCCTCTGGACTGACCTTCCCTGTTTGGTCTCCCCATGCACGCAGGCCTTTCCAGAAGTGGCTATAGGGTCTTCCTGGTGGCTATAGCTGTGGTCAACCCTTTGCCCTCAGCACTCCTGTGTGTAGCTGCTGAACCCAGACCCTCAGCAGGTCCATCCCCACAGGGACAGCCCCTTCCAAGACCCTTCAACACCCTTCCCTGCCACCTTATTTTGCAAGGTGTGGGGAGCATCTGAATCCTATGGGATCTGGGGCTCTGCTGGGAAACTGTCCTTGGGCTGCTTCACCCTTAGAACTGGTGACAGACATGTGCTTGCCCCGCTCTCATGGGCGTCCCCTCATGTGCTGCCCAAGCATGACAGTCTCATGATTTCTTGAGCCATTTCTGACAGTACCAGGGAGAGTGGACTAAGAGGGAAGGAGGGGCTGCAATGTGGGTGCAGGTCAGTGTGGCAGGGAGACCCCACCCCTCTTCTGAGGCAGAAGGGCCCAGTAGTTACCACTGAGCTCTTGGACGAGGAAGGTGCATTCAGTTCTCACCACTGCAATTGATTAGCTGTGGGACCTCAGACCGGTGCAAGATCCCTTCTATCTCTTCTAAACTGTTCTGATTTCTTGTGGGGTCCATTTTAGGGGCCAATCTCTTAAAGAAATTAAAGATGCTTATGCACCAGAGTCAAACATTCCTTCAAGCTTCCTGCCCTGATTTTCAAGAGTTAATATTGGATTCTCCTCTTTAAGCTTAGCAGTAAAAGCTAAGCGGGGTCTGCGAGGTGGTGCTAGAGGTAATGTGTCTGCCTTGCAAGCACTATCAAAACAAGGACTGCAGTTTCATCCCCTGGCGTCCCATATGGTCCCCCCAAGCCATGGGCAATTTCTGAGGACTTAGCCAGGAGTAACCCATGAGCATCAAAAGGGTGTGGCCAGAAAAAAAAAAAGCTATAATTGCATTAAGCAGAAACCTCAGGGTTAGTTCTTCCAAAGTACTTCCTTCCATGATGCATTCTGATTTTCCAGACATTAACTTAGGAAGCAAAAAAATGTGGGCTATATTTTCACCTTTCTTAAAATTCCATACTATGAGACAAGAATTATTATTTCCCCTACGTGGTCGGCTGATAATATTCATTGGCATGATCAAAGGCCTTCATCAGGAGCTTTTGAATTTCCGTATCTCTAACCTGCCTTTTAATCAATCGCCTCTGTCCATTTCCCCACAAATTCTGCACGTGGCTCCGTAGTTCCCGGAAAAATCTTTGTATACCTACCCTTGTACTCAGTATCTTAGTCGATTTTTCCCAAGCCCTCAAAGCAAGTTCCCTGAGAAGTCTCAAAGCAGCATGGGGCAATCTTGCCTGCTTCTTTACTTCTGTTACTCCCCTTCTCCTGAGACTCCTGCAACTTTCTTCCAGAGTGATCCAGGCTATTCATTTTAGTCTTAAGAGTTTTTAGAAATCCACATCTTCCACTGTAGCAAACAGGTCTTCGTTACAACGTTGAAGTCCTGGTGCATCCAACGCCCTGTCCCACACCAGAATCCAAGGAATTCAACACAAAATGGAGAATGAGGACCCTACTCTGAGCACACTTTCTTAAATATTCAGCGGTATGCCATATTGAAACCTTCTTAGGTGGAAGTCTGACTGCTTTCCTGAAGGGGAGAGTTTGTTTCTGAATCTGTTAGTACAAATTTCCCTAAGAACCAGCCCTGGTGGACAATGTGGGTTCGTTCCACACTCTCTGCAACTCTGAGGTGGAGGGTGGGTGGGTGAGAATCTTACAGATCTGCCTTCTGTTTGGGCCATTTCAATGCCATGTGATTGGCCAATATCGAGGGAAACAACTAGAGGCTCTCCTGGCCTAGAGCCAGTAGGGGTGGCAGAACACCAGCCTCAGAGCTTGGGCTGGACCACATGTGATCCTGGAAATGCCTTTCAAATTTTTGGCTTTTAGGCCTTTCAGAAACATTAGCAAGCGCTTCAGAAACTTTCAGTGCAAGTTTACAAAATTCAGCCCATGGGGCCGGAGAGATAGCATGGAGGTAAGGCGTTTGCCCTGCATAGGGAAGGATGGTGGTTCGAATCCCAGCATCCTCCCATATGGTCCTCTGAGCCTGCCAGGAGCAATTTCTGAGTGTAGAGCCAGGAGTAACTCCTGAGCACTGCCGGGTGTGACCCAAAAAAAAGAAAAGAAAATTCAGCCCGTATCTTTTGATTCTCACAATATATACAATATGAAAAAATAAGGAAGCCACCACTAATGCAAGTTGCATGAGGAGAACCTCAGGTCCAACCAAAGCCCAAGCCAATGATAACACTTTAAGCCAAATAGTCATAAGCTTTACAAAAAAAAAAAAAACAAACCCGAATGGTGAAATCCAGTTAAGAATCAAGAAAATTGGGCCGGGTAGGTGGCGCTGGAGGTAAGGTGTCTGCCTTGCAAGCGCTAGCCAAGGAAGGACCGCGGTTCGATCCCCCGGCGTCCCATATGGTCCCCCCAAGCTAGGGGCGATTTCTGAGCACATAGCCAGGAGTAACCCCTGAGCGTCAAACGGGTGTGGCCCAAAAACCAAAAAAAAAAAAAAAAAAAAAAAAAAGAATCAAGAAAATTAAAGTTGGGCCGGAGAGATAGCATGGAGGTAAGGCATTTGCCTTTCATTCTAATTTCGAATCCCAGCATCCTCCCATACAGTCCCCTGAGCCTGCCAGGAGCGATTTCTGAGTGTGGAGCCAGGAGTAACCCCTGAGCGCTGCCAGTGTGACCCAAAAACAAACAAACAAAAAAAAAATTAAAGTCACCATAATCTTCGGCAAAGTCCCTGTTTCAGGTCCCTGTTCAGGAGTCATCTATAAGCGAAGCCCCAGGCTCCCAAACTAGGACCTGGAGAGAGTCTTGGGTCTGGGTGCAAATGTTGATGCAGAAAATAATCCACACGGGGAAAGGGTGCAAGAACGGGTTCAGGAATTCCAGCACTCAAGCCAGGAATCCACCACACAAGCCTTCTGCTCCTGAGAAGGAAAGCTGCTTAGTGGAGGAAGACCGAAGAACGAGCGCTTTATTTCCTGAAACCCAAGCTTTATTAGCAAGAACCAGGCCACCCCTAGGGTGGAAAAGAAATTCCAAGTAGGCAGGAATCCGGTAATTCCATCACCAGATCACACACTAGGGTCCAGTATAAAACTGACGAGGGTAGGACCAGTAAACCAACACTCGGGGACACTCATCTTTGCAGAGGGATAATGTTGAAGCTGGAAGAAAAAAAGAGAAAAAGAGGGTGTAAGAGGAGACCCCATTGACGACCAGAATAGGGCGCTGCTTCCCTCCCCAAGAGACACTCAGCAGCTCCATGATCCCTCCACCCTACCCAAACATGAGTTTCTACATACAGGCATTCAATTCTGGGGCACCCTGTTGCTTCCCGGGGGTGGGGTGGGGGCTCCCAATCCCTAGCTGTAGCAGGGAAACCGGGTAAAGGCACCTTACCCCAGCAGCCCCCGTCCTGCCCAGCGCTCGGGGATGAGTCTCAGCTGGTGCTGTTGGCCGCCGCGAACCACCGTCACATTCAAGGGCCTCTGCAAGAACCAGGTCATTCAGGTCAGCTGCCCCCCGCCCCGCTCAGACACTGGTGCTTGTTCAAATCCAGATCTGTTGGGCTGCTAGGGCAGTATCCTTTAGTTACTTTTGGTTGGGACCACACCCGGTGGTGCTCAGGGCTAATTCCTGGCTCTGCACTCAGGCACCACTTCAGATGGGCTCAGGGACCCCAACAGGATGCTGGAGACGGAAGCCACGTCGACTATGTGCAAGGCAAGCACCACATCTGCTGTACTATCTCTCTGGCCCCCAACAATGCTTATTTTAAGGACAATACTAAAGTCTGGGAGGGGGGCAGTCAGCCTTGAGGTGTCCAGTGGAGCTCTAGGACGGAAATCTTCACCCTTGGACTCTTACATGGTTCAAGGCTGAAAATACCCCAAATATCCCTCCAGCAGGGACACTTCGGCATATGAAGTTGTTCCAGTAAAAATGATCAAAACCAGAAGACTACAAGCCCACTTAAATCCAGTACCTGAAAAGGCCGGACCCCTGTGGAGCTTTGCTCTCAAGCTGGGTTCGGGTGGGTTCAGGTTTCGGGAGACCCCAGGTCTGAGGTGAGGCCCCGGACCAAACAAGCAGCTCATCTTGGGATCTGCTTTATTCTGGGGTCCCTGGAATTCCCCATATGATTCCGTGGGGGTAAAACAGAAGCTGTGACTCAAACAGCTGATGGTGAAGGCGCTGGAGACAGTACAGCGGGGAAGGCACTGGCCTTGGCTGGGGTTCAACCTTGGCACCCCTTACGTAAGGTTCCCTCAGCCAGCCAGGAGCAATCTCTAAGTTTGGGTGTGGCCCCCAAACTGGAAACAATGGAAGTGTCCCTGGTGGATACAGCACAGCCCGTCCACTGGGCAAAGAACCCGACGGCCGTGGACAGGGCCTCCGAGGAGCACAGGAACTCAAGCTGCAAGAACAGATCCAGGCTGAGACGCCTCCCGGGGCACTGCACCTGCCCAGACTGAGGGAGGCAGGGGAGGCAGAGGAGGTTCCATAGGGTCTGAGACAGGGCGAGGCACTCCCACTGAGGCCGCCCCACTCACCCCTTCACTGTGCTGCACAACAGTCCCGATGTTTTGCAGCGACTGGAAGTTGTGCGCGTTGACAGAGCCAAACTCCACGATCTCGTCCCCCACCTGCAGGCCCTGCAGGGGCAGAGATGAGCAAACCCAGCTGAAACTCAGGTCCACTCCGTTCCATCCCTCTCCACATCTGGCCAGAGCTGCTTTCTGGGCCAGGTGGTGGTTCAGATGCGGGGAGGTGGGAGGACTGTGCGGAGCTCCATGTCCACCAGCACTCCTGGGAGCCCCAAACATCAATGCACCCCCAAAGGACAGCTAGGCCCTGGCACAATGCTAGGGAGGACCCTGCCTTCTATGTAGGAGCTGATGACTTCTTTTTTTTTTTTTTTTTTTTTTTTTTTTGGTTTTTGGGCCACACCCGGCGCTGCTCAGGGGTTACTCCTGGCTGTCTGCTCAGAAATAGCTCCTGGCAGGCACGGGGGACCCTATGGGACACTGGGATTCGAACCAACCACCTTTGGTCCTGGATTGGCCGCTTGCAAGGCAAACACCACTGTGCTATCTCTCCAGGCCCAGGAGCTGATGACTTCTGAGGGCAGACAGTGGGGGGCAGGTCTGGCTGATAGGAAGGAGGATAAAAAGGTACATCCCCCTATGGCAACTGAAGAAACAGTGGCCATGGTTGCCTATAGGTGAGATCAGGAGGCTGGATTCTGGGGAATGAGGACCTTCATGCACCCCACAACCACCACTGGCTGGGTTCCAGGCATCTCATAAAATGGCTGTGCCAGGGGCCTGAAAGATAGCACAGTGGTAGGGTGTTTGCTTTGTAAGCAGCCAACCCAAGACCAACGGTGGTTCCAATCCTGGCATCCCATATGGTCCTCTGAGCCTGCCAGGCTTATTTCTGAGCGCAGAGCCAGGTGTAACCCAAGTGCTGGTGGGTGTGACCCAAACACTTAAAAAAAAAAGGGCTGTGCTGACCACGGCAGCCACCGTGGCAGGAATGTGGAGCTGGGGTGCCAGAGAGCAGGGCTGTGAAGGGTCCTGCAGGTTCCTTAAATATTGCCAGTGGGTCTGGGCCTGAGCCAGGCTTAGGAAGACTTCAAACCAGCGAGAGTGACACAATCAGGGATCCTGGGCAAGGTCTGCCAGGTCTGCCATGTCCCTTCCTCAGTGCCCACCGAAACCACGGTGTCCTTCTGGACGCCTCTCCCACCCACACTCCCAGGAGCAGGCACCTTAAGACAATGCCTATTGGGATGCAAGGCCACTAGGACTATGAGCGAGAGATTCTGAGGACCAGAGTGGGCTTACAGCGTTGCTGGCGGGAGAGCCCACGCTGATGGCGCCCACTCTGGCGAAGGCCCTCGGGGGCCAGTCTCTGGGGCTCTGGGATGAGCTCAAGGCCTCCTGGGCCTCCTGCCGGGCTTCAGCCTGGTCCCGCGCCTGCTTCTCCTTGTCCCGGGCGTGCAGCTGATGCAAAGCCTCCTCCACCTGCTTCATCACCGCCTGGTGGTCGTTTTGCAAACCTGCAAGGGGTGCCAGCATCAGCGGATGCTCGCACCAGACGAGACCCCAGAGTGGTGGGAACCACAGAACCGTGTCTCAGAGGCAGCCGTGCTAGAGCTGAGGGCCAAGGGTGGGTGTGGGAGGCATGGGTCCCCTCCCCACAGAGCACTGTCCCTGCGCTCCTTGGAGAGCAACAGGGCCCTGAGATACCAGCAGGTGCCCGTGATGAGAGAGAGAAGCTTATGGGAAGCCACCGAGGTACTTCCTCCAAACCAAGGCTGGGGATCTGTGGGCTGAACCCAAATGCCAGGCTATGAGACGTGGCATCTCAGCAGGGTAGGCCATAGCTGGTGTTCTGGAGGCTTCGTTTCACCCTTGAAGTAAGTCCCTGTGCTGCTGGAAGACCAGAGCTTACTAGGGCTGGAGCGATGGCACAGCAGGTGGGACATTTGCCTTGCACGTGGCTGATCCAGGTTTGATCCCGGCATCCCATAGGGTCCACCGAGCCTGTCAGGAGTAATTCCTAAGTGCAGTCAGGAATAAGCTCTGAGTATGGCTGGGTGTGGCCCCCAAACTAAAAGCAAAACCAAACAAAACAAAGAAATGAGCTTACTTGGGCTAGACCAAGGGCATGGCTCTCCCCAGTGAGACCCCAGGACCCAACAGCAGCAAGGATCCTAGGGAGGCAGATTAGACTATCAACTCCCCACTGCCCAGGCTACTTGGGGTACACAGGCTCTCCTCTCATGGAGGACATGGGAGCAGACCCAGATTTGGGCGCATGAACCTTTATGAGTGGGTCTATGTGGAGACATGGCTCCAAGAGACTCGCAGACACCCCAAAAATAAATGCAGGAAGACTTCCAGCAACATATACCAGGCAGGAAAACTCTGTTGAAAGCTGCTAGAAAATACCACGAGGGAGCTGACTCGCAGCATAACTAGAATATAATCTGAATCCAAAAAAGCAGCCCCCGGATAAAAGGAGCCCATCACATATTTCAAAAGCCAACTCCCTGCCACACACCCCATCACTGAACCAGAGAGAGCACAGTGGGTGAAGCACTAGCCTGGCACACAACCAAGCCAGGTTTGAACCTTGGCTCCGCATAGGGTACCGAGACCCTCCAGGAATGATCCCTAAGTACAGATGCCTGAGCAATGCAGGGTGTGGCCCCAAAACAAATGAATTAAAAATTTTGTTTTTCCAGTCTAAGGGCTGGAGGAATAGTACAGAGGCAGACATGCAATAACAACACACTTGTAGGCACTAGTACACTTGCCTTACGTGCCGGAGACTCAGGTATGAACTCTGGATTCATGTATGGTTCCCGGAGCTCCTGCAGGAGCAACCCCTGGGCACAGAATCAGCAGAAACCCCTGAGCATGGTCAGGTAAGGCCCAAAAGTCAAAATAAATTTGCAGTGGGGCCGGAGAGATAGCATGGAGGTAAAGCATTTGCCTTGCATGCAGAAGGTTGGTGGTTCAAATCCCGGCATCCCATATGGTCCCCTGAGTCTGCCAGGAGTGATTTCTGAGCATAGAGCCAGAAGTAACCCCTGAGCGCTGCTGGGTGTGACCCCAAAACCAAAAATTAAATAATAAATAAATTAATTAATTAGTAGTAACAAAAATTCTGTGAGAATGTCTCCTCAGTTGGCCATTTGAACACGCTTTTCCCTTCTCTGCACCTAACAATTTGCTTCCCTATAGAAACTACACACTGGGGCCAGAGCGATAAAATAGTGGGGAGGGTGCTTGCCTGAAGGCAGCTGACCTGGGTTCAATCCCATAAAGTTACTTGAGTCCACCAGGAGTAATCCCTGAGTGCCAAGATAAGAAGCAACCCCCCCCCCAACGCGCACGCACATACACACCAGCACACACACACACAATCTTTTGGAAAAGCGAAGCTTCTGGGCATGCATGTCCCTGATCTCACACACACACACACACACACACACACACACACACACACACAAAATCTTTTGGAAAACCGAAGCTTCTGGGCATGCATGTCCCTGATCACCCATGACTTGGGGCAACATAGGCCTGTCAGGAAGCACCCTGGCCCTGGGACCATGACCTCACTGGCAGAAGAGCTATGGATACAGGGCTGACAGCCCTTTGGAGACGAGGGACACTGTGGAGCATGGGGACGGTGAGGCACACCCCACTATGGATAGCCGAGCAGGCAGTTGGCCTGTCTAATGGGGAATCCGCTCTCCACAGGGAGTAAACATTCTTCAGGAAAGAAACCAGGAAGAGCCCTGGTGGATGTCGCAGCCACTGGTCTTGGCACCAGAGCTGGAGGGCAGCAGTGGAGGAAGCAGGTCTGTCCCCCTCACTCCACAGTCGGGGCCACTCACAAGCGATGTTGTGCCTGGCGGTACGAACTTGGTATAGGTCCACGTCAGCACGGGGATAGTCCTCGCAGTCCACTAGTGGCTCCGTCATCCCCACGCCCTTTTGCTGGAAAAAGAAAGGCTGGTAAGGAAGATGGCCCAGCTCGCGGTCCCTGAAGCACCCCTCAGGTCTCCCCCTGCAGGCAATCAATCATGAGGGACAAGAATTGACTGGGCAGGTTCTTTGAGGTCTCTGAGTGGTCCTAGAGCTGTCATGGCTCCTTCCCTAATTTGTTCATTTTTGGGTAACACCCAGCAAAACTCAGGGGTTACTCCTGACTCTGAGTTCAGGGATCATTCTTGGCAGGCGCAGGGATCAGGCTGCATGCAAGGCAACGACCCTCCCTGCTGTGTTATCACTCTGTCCCACCTTCCCCATCTTTGGAGCTCATGGCCCGTTCTCTTCTGAAGACAAAACCAGAAACCTGGAGCTTTAAAGATAGTACAGCAGAGGGCCAGATAGGTGGTGCAGCGGTAGGGTGTTTGCCTAGCACGCGACTGACGTAGGCCGGACCACGGTTCGATCCCCTAGCATCTCATATGATCCCCCAAGCCAGGAGCGATTTCTGAGCACATAACCAGGAGTCACCCCTGAGTGTCACCAGGTATGTCCCCAAAACCAAAACCAACAAAACAAACAAACAAACAAACAAAAGGATGGTACAGCAGGTAGGGTGTTCGATTTGAAAGTGGCTGACCTGAGTTAGATCCTGGATCCCACACGGTCCCCTGAGTACTGTCAAGAGTAACTCTGGGGTGCTGTAGGGTGTGGCCCAAAAGCAAAAAGAAAAAAGAAAAAAGAAAAAAGGGAGCCAGAGCGATAGCAGAGTGGTAGGGCATCTGTCTTGCAAGTGTCTAACCCCAGATGGACCCTGGTTCGATTCCCAGCATCCCATACAGTCCCCCCGAGCCCGCCAGGAGCAATTTCTGAGCGCAGAGCCAGCCAGGAGTGACCCCTGAGCGCCGCCACCGGGTGGGTGTGGCCCAACCCCCCCAAAAAACAATTAAATCAACCCCCCAAAAAAAAACCCAAAACCCCAAAGTACCTGTCAAATCACCCACTGGAGGCTCAGCTCCAGATCCAAGTCCGCTGCCCACCTACGGGCAAGGCCCCAGTGACTGGACCCAGGGGCATTTGGCAGCTGCTGTCTGTGCCCGCACCGGGGCCCCCCTCTTCCTGGCAGAGCGACTCGGGGTGTCCCTACAATGGGCCCCTAAGCCAAACCCGTCCCCAAGCGACCTGGCAGCGACCCTCCATCACAAGGAGAAGCCAAAGCGGCCAGGAAGGCAGCGGGCATGGCTCAGGCACTCGCTCACGAGGCCGGGGTACGTGATCGGTGGGTGCATGCTGAACCCCAAGTGCGTGCTGGGGCCCCGATGCACGCCCTGTCACCCCCAGTCCCCGAGCACTGCCGGGAAAGTCTCATCGCCCTCCCCGGCCCGGGGACTCACGCCGTCCAGCACCGCGTAGTTGGCCTGGATCTGCGCCTCCAGCTCCTCCTTGCGCCGGATCAGCTCCTGCACGTCGGCCGCGGTCACCGGGCGTCCGCCCCGCGCGTCCTCCTCCGGCCTCCCGGCGCCCGGGGCCGACATCGCGCGCCTCCTTCTGCTGTCACCGCCGCCGCCAGGCCCACCCGGTCGACTCTTCCGGTTGCGGACGCAAAAGGAGACTGCAACTACGGGTGCCCGCGGGAGCCGAATTTCCTAGGCGTTCGCGCCGCGCGCGTGCGCCGAACGCTAGGAAAAAAGCGAGAACTCGTCGCTGAGCGTGGTCGGCGCTAGGCCCGCCCCGGACGCCAGGGAGGAGCGAGATCTCCTTGTGGGCGTAGTCGTACTAGGCTCCCCAGGGCGCCTGGGCGGGGCTAGATCTCGTTTACTGGGCGTGGTCAATACTAGCCCCGCCCCGGACGCCAGGAAAGGGCAAGGTCTTGTAGGTGGGCGTGGTCAGAGCTAGGCCCGCCCCGGACGCCAGGGAGGAGCGAGAGCTCATTGGTGGGCGTGGTTGGTACTAGGCCCAACCCGGACACTAGGGAGGAGCCAGATCCCTGTGTGGGCGTGGTTATATGTAGACACGCCCCTAGTGAGCACGTGATACCTAAGGCTGCGCAGGCGCGCAAGGGCGCGTGCGCTGGGAGTGCGGCCCTGCCTGCAATCCGCTTTAGTCTGACTATATTAAGCCACTGGAATTAATCATCCTTCATTGATGATGATTCATAACTAATGGCTAATAGTGATCAATAATTAACGGTTATTGATTGATAGTAAATAACTGATTGTGATTGATGATTGATTAATAATAAGCTTCCTAAAACTGGTGAAGGAAAATGATCAGGCAGAGGAGACCAGGGGTCAGGCCTTGGCCTTGGCCTTGCATGTTGCTGACCCTGGACGGACCAGGTTTGATCCTCGGCATCCCATAGGGTCCCCCTTGCCTGCCAGGAGTGATTTCTGAGCACAGAGTCAGAGTAGCCCCTGAGCGCTGCTGGGTTAGCCAAAAAGAAAAAGGAGTCCAGGGCCAGAGAGATAGCATGGAGGTAAGGCGTTAGTTTGCCTTGCATGCAGAAGGACGGTGGTTCGAATCCCAGCATCCCATATGATCCCCCGAGCGTGATTTCTGAGCATAGAACCAGGAGGAACCCCTGAGAGCTGCCGGGTGTGACCCAAAAACCAAAAAAAAAGAAAAAGGAGTCCAAAGAGAAGGGGGCCAGTCCACCCAGAGAAGCACCCTTTGTGAGATGCTGGAACCCACTCCTTATGAATTCATGGCATGAGAGACGCTCTTTCATTTTTTAAATATAAACGATCTCTGAACTAATATATTTTTTTCTTTTGCTTTGCTTTTTTTTTTTTTTTTTTTTTTTAATCACACAGGACTTCCTCCTGACTCTGAACTCTGGCATTACCCCCTGGTGGACCTTCGAGGACCAAAATGGGATGCTGGCAATTTGCAAGCACCTTCCCCACTGTCTCTTCTTTGGGGGTCAGTTTGTTGTGTAGAGTATGAATGCTCCAGGGTTAGTAGATTAGGGGCTCCCACATGCAGGCCAGTTTCTAGCTAATGTCTTTGCAATTATGAGGTTCTCATCCATTTTCTTCTCTTTCGTTGCTTCAAAGCATGAGACCGGTGCTGCTCCGAGCTTCCTCCTGACTCTGTGCTCAGGATCACTCCAGGGACGGTATGTGGTGCCTTGTTGTTCCCCTGGGCACCACCAGGAGTGAACCCTAGTGCAGAGGCAGAAGTCATCCCTGAGCTCCACCGAGTATGACCCTTCCCCCAAAATAACCATCTTGCTCATCCAATTAATTGTGCAGCCAAAAATGTCTACCCAGTGTGACCAGTGACGTGAACCCCGGAGCATGGGCTCCCTGGAGTTCACAGTGAGAAGAACAGCCTATCACTCAGGAGATGATCAAATATGTTCGCCTGGATCCCAATCATGGAAAATAAACAAATCCAAAATGAGGTGCACTCTTCAAAACAACTAGCCGAACTCTTCAAAAAGGCCATGATTGTGAAATACACACAAAAACACACACACTGGGAAATCTTCCATCAGATGAAAGATAATGACCTTAAATTTTTCACCCTGGCAGGAGAACTGAGGCAATTGTACAGCAGGAAGGGCCTGGGTTCGGTCCCCCAGCATGCCAGGAGTAATTCTTGAACGCAGAGCCATGACTAACTTCTGAGCACCTCTGAGCACCGCTGGGCATGACCCCCAAAACAGACAGGGGTTGGACGGTAGCACAGCAGTAGGGTATTTGCCTTGCACGTGGCCGACCGGGGATGGACCCGGGTTCAATTCCTGGCTTCCCATATGGTCCCCTGAACCTCCCAGGAATGATTTCTGAGTGCAAAAACAGCAGTAACCCCTGAGCGCTGCTGAGTGTGGCCCCAAAACCAAAACAAACAAACAGACAAAAAATTCACCCTGGGTGCCAGAGAGCTAGTACAAGGGTTAAGTACTTGCCCTGTATGCAGCCAACCCTGGTTCAATCCCAGGCACCACACGTGGTCCCCTGAAGGCCAGCAGAGTTCAATCCTGAGCACAGAGTTCCAGCAAATTCTCCACCAAATAAAACTCCTTCAGGGAGCTGTGGAGAGAGCTCAAAGGACTAGGGCACAAGTTCAAAGACCACAGAAGCCCCGTTTGTGGCTATGCTCCACAGGGTACCCACAAGGTAAGGCCCTGCCCAAATTACGATTTCAGAAAAAGGGGGGAATCTTAAAAGAGAGAATTTAAAAATCTTATTCAGAAGGAGTGGCTACTGGAAAATGTCTGGACATGAGAGATTTTTGCCAAGAACTGCAAGTGGTTGGGGGGAAAACACACACACAGAAACACACAATGTACAAACATAAAGGGAAGACGTGTAACAATTGCTAACTTGAGGAGGACGTGGTCGGAGCACTCTTGGAAGCTGTCTTTCAACTCTGAGGTCTCAAAGCTGTCCAGGTACAAGGGGAGTGGGCAAGATTCCCATCCCTGAAACCAGGGCTGCTGTTCCAGTTGCGGTGGTAAGCATGTGTCACACTTGGCATCCTTCACCTGAGCCCAGGCCTGTCCCTTCCTTCCTGTGCCTCAGCCCTGAGCCTCACCCTCCTCTGCCCACCCAGGTCACCTCAGGAATTTGGATTCAACTCCTAAACTTTCTCTCATTCACTCTCCATGCAGCCCTCACCATCTAGTCCAAAGTCGTGTCTCTGATGCTTACAATGAGAATGAAGGGAGAAGGAGAAAGAGAGAGGGAGGGAGAGGGAAAGACAGAGAGAGAGAGAGAGAGAGAGAGAGAGAGAGAGAGAGAGAGAGAGAGAAAGAGAGAAAGAGAGAGAGAGAAAGAGAGAGAGAAAGAGAAAGAGAGAGAGAGAATTTGGAGGGCAGAAGAGATGGTACTTGCCTTGCACAAGGTCAAACTAGGTTCAAGCCCCAGCATCCCATATCGCCCCACAGAGCCAGGAGAGAATCCTGAGCATTGCTGGGTGTGACCCAAAAACTAAAAGAAGAAAGTGAGAAAGAGAACTCAGATGTTTTACATGCAGGATACCTGGATCCTTCCCTACCCCCATATTTAGACCTGTGCAATTTCTTTTTTTTTTTTTTGGTTTTTGGGTCACACCCGTTTGACGCTCAGGGGTTACTCCTGGTTATGCGCTCAGAAATCACCCCTGGCTTGGGGGGACCATATGGGACACCGGGGGATCGAACTGCTGTCCGTCCTATGCTAGCGCTTGCAAGGCAGACACCTTACCTCTAGCGCCACCTTCCCGGCCCCGACCTGTGCAATTTCTGCTTGCCATTTCTCCACCTTGTATAGTTTTGGGGTCCCACCTAGTAAATCCTGGGTGCCATTCTCAGCTCCCACAGATCCAGCCTTTTGAGGTGCTCACCGGACTATACACAGCACCTGGACTGGAAGCTGAGTCTCAGGCAGCAGCCTTCGGAGCTCCCCCGAGCAGTCCTGCTGGCCTCTTCACCTCCGCCCCATCTCGAGCCCAGCTCACACGAAGGCTGAATTTGGAGAAGCATCTGGCAAATGTACGGCTCCATCTCTGCTAGATCTGCAGTCCCTGACCCTCTGTCACCCACCGGACTCTGCTGGCTCCAGTTCCTCCTTCCCTGTCCAGAACAAACATCAGCTTCTGGGAAGCTCAGGCCTGTCCCAGAGCTACAACATTTTCTGTGTTGTTTTTTTTTTACCTAGAATCGCAAATAACTTGACACCTGCCCCACTGCATCCCAGGCATGAGTCTCCA
Source organism: Suncus etruscus (assembly GCF_024139225.1). Taxonomy (NCBI): domain Eukaryota; kingdom Metazoa; phylum Chordata; class Mammalia; order Eulipotyphla; family Soricidae; genus Suncus; species Suncus etruscus. The sequence continues at coordinate 1,967,608 of NC_064849.1, read as the reverse complement.
GAAGGCTGTAGAGTGATTTATTATGCTTCAAATATCTGAAAGCAAATGTAACTGGGCAAGCTGAGAGAACTGAGAGAATGGAGAGGACCCCAAGGCAGTTCTAATACTTTTTTTTTTTTTTTGGTTTTTGGGTCACACCCAAAAGTTACTCCTGGCTCTGAGCTCAGAAGTTACTCTTGACAGAGCTTGGTGGATCACGTGGGATGCCAGAAACCAAACCCGGGTCAGCCACAAGACAAATGCCCTCCATTCTGTGCTATCAGGCCCAGTTCTGCCACTTCCAACCTCAATTACCTACGGGCCACCAACAGAGCCTTTGCTGTAGCAAAGCAGTCAGAGGGAGAACATCAAAACCATCTACCTCTTCAAGCTTCCTTTTCTTGCTTACTCTCATTTCGGAACAAAGAGGGTATCTAGAGCTATGGAAAGTGGAGGTGAGAGCCAGAGAGCTGGAACCCTCCCCACCCCCAGAAGCAGTGGTCAGTTCACAGACTGCCTCCCTTCCCCTCAACTTGACCATTGCATGAAGCTGGGCTATGAACCCATGTTCAAAGTACGAGCTTAGTTTTTTCTCCAGCACAGCCCTTTAAAAAAAAAATTTGGGGCGGGGTATCAGAGTGATAACACAGAGGTAGGACAATTGCCTTGCATGTGGCCGACCAAGGATGGACCCAGGTTTGTTCCCCCGGCATCTCATATGGTCCCCCAAGTCTGCCAGGAGCAACTTCTGAGTACAGAGGCAGGAGTAACCTCTGAGAGCTGCTAGGTGTGGCCCAAAAACCAAAAAAAATTGGGATGGGTATGGGATTGTTTGGGTCACATCCAGCTGTGCTCAGGGCTTCCTTCTGGCTCTGTGCTTGGGGATCACTTTTCCCCCCACAATATTTATAGTTTATTTTATATATATATATATATATATATATATATATATTTTTTTTTTTTTTTTTTTGGTTTTTGGGCCACACCCGGTAATGCTCAGGGGTTACTCCTGGCTATGTGCTCAGAAGTTGCTCCTGGCTTGGGGGACCATATGGGACACCAGGGGATCGAACCGAGGTCCGTCCAAGGCTAGCACAGGCAAGGTAGGCACCTTACCTTTAGCGCCACCGCCCGGCCCCTATTTTATATTATTTTAAAATTTTTTGAACCATTGTGAATTACAAGTTCTTTGTAGTTGGATTTCAGGTATATAGTAACAGTGAATTAGGGCCATTCCCATCACCAACGCTGACTTTCCTCCACCAACATCCCCAGCATGCCTCCCATAACTCCACCCTTAGCCCCCTGGCCTGCCAGTGTAACAGGTCGGTTTTAAGTTTAGATTGCTAGAGTTTGGGTCTCTGATTCTATTGTTGTTGACTTTGGCTTGGGTATTTAGTTCTGAACTTTTTACCCTCTACCTATGAACCTGAGATCTCTTGCCACTTGCCCACTTTTTTTTTTCTTTTCTAAATTTCTAGAAAGACGCAGAAATATAAGGTAAAACAAAGTCATTCGTGTCTCAAAGTTCTATGAAAAAGGCGGGAGTCCATATCTAGAAGATACAAATAATACTTTTTTTTAAAAGGGGGGTTGAGGCCAGGGAGATAGCACAGTGGTAGAGCATTTGCCTTGCATGTGGCCAACCTGGACGAACTCAGGTTCAATTCCCGACATTTCATATGGTCCCTCAAAGCTGCCAGGAGCGATTTCTGACTACAGAGCCAGGAGCAACCCCTGGGCACCGCCGGTGTAGCCCAAAGAACAAAAGGAAAGGGGGGTGGCAGGTTGGGTTTTTCTGTTGTTGGTTGGTTTGGGTTTTTTTGTTTTGTTGATTGGGGTTGTGTGTGTGTGTGTGTGTGTGTGTGTTTGGTTGTTTTTTTGTTTGTTTGTTTTGTTTTGTTTTTTGCATAGGTGCAGCAAACTTTGGGGAAATTAAAAAGAAAATACCCTGTTGCAAGTCAGCCCCTGAAGAGGTTGACTGATGGAGGGATGAAGGATGAGGCCTTTCTCTTCCAGCTCGGAGCACGCATCTGCCACCCTGTCTAGCCGACGGTTCTGAGGTGAAACAGCGGGTAAACAGCTTGCAGACAGTCAGGCTCGTGGAAATATTAGCTTTATTCGGTGGACAAGACTGAAGTCCAAAGACTCAGCTTCACTTCCAGCAAAAAAGCCCAGGCCTTCCACAGACCCTTGTTTTTATCCCCCAGAGTCAGGAACCACCCAATGGTGGGATCAGATACCAACCAATGGTGGAAGCAGAATCAGGTCCTACCCTAGGGTGGGGGCAGAATGCCAGGTCACACCCTAGGGTAGGGCACAATCACCAATCAGTTTAGGGTGAGTAACATAGTAATCCCCCAAAATATTTACATATACAACAATACCCTTGGTCTAAAAAAAAAAAAACAGATGTCTCTACCCATGAAGCACCTGTCATAAGACAAACTACAGGTTCCTGGCATACTAATTGTCCAATTCCAAGGTTTTTCTTCATGGTCCCAGTAAAAGTCCTACTCAGTCATGCTTGTCGCAGTTAGGCTTCTGTAATTAGCTATCTTGGTTTCTACACAGATCCTATGTTGAAACTGGGATGTCACAGAGCATCTTCTGATTTCATCTCACCATTAGGCGGTGAGGCAGGGCAACCTGCCCTGAAAGCAAGTTATTGTTTTCTAGTCATCGGGTGTCATATGAACCTACCTTAGATCAAGTCGGTGCCAGGGCAGCATTAGGGCTTCCCCCCTGGAAGTTTGATTCCTGGTGCTGGTGCAGACAACTGTATCAGTTCTAAGGATGAGAGTCAAGGTTTGGGGTTGGATGGTCAATGTCCAATCAACTGATGCCTAAGTCAAGTCACTATGACAAATGTTCAGGGTGAAAGGCATCCCTGCACTATAAAATTTGGGAGTTCCTAACCCTATTAGATAAGAACTTCTCTCTATACATAAGATTTCCCCATTTTAATGTGCTATGCAAAAAGGAACAATGCCAGGTGATACTACTGGTGTATATGGGAGGTAAAAAATAATAAGCTAAACAATCTCTATAACCTGGTTCTAACCTGAACTCAGATCCCAAGAGACTTAGCTACTAGAATTTCTTACTAAGCAGATCGAAAAAGGGATGGGGAGGGGCCTGAGCAGTGGCACAGGCCGTAAGGTGTCTGTCTTGCTTGCGCTGACCTAGAATGGACCACAGTTCAATCCCCTGGCATCCCATATGGTCCCCGAAGCCAGGAGTAATTTCTGAACACACACATAGCCAGGAGTAACCCCTGAGCGTCACCAGGTGTGGCTAAAAACAAAAACAAACAAACACACAAAAAGATGGGGAAAGTTACTTCTACATATGGAAATATCCACTAAGAATTATAAATATTAAGGAAATGCATCTACAGAAATATACAAAGGAAAAAATAGATATTTTCTTTAAGACTTTTTAGGTAGTCTGGGGGGGGATTCAGAGCACAGTTTCTTTTTTTGTTTTGTTTTTTTTTTTGGGGGGGGGTCACACCCAGCAGCGCTCAGGGGTTACTCCTGGCTCTATGTTCAGAAATCGCTCCCGGCAAGCTAGGGGGACCATATGGATGCTGGGATTCGAACCACCATCCTGCATGCAAGGCAAATGCCCCCACCTCCATGCTATCTCTCTGGCCCCTAGAGCACAGTTTCATCCCATGCTATGGTCTTGTGGAGAAATGATTCACAGAAGTCAGGGATCAGGTAGTGTCCTTTAACTGAGGGTCTCTCCGGAGCTGAATTCAGCATCAAAAAACAGTCCACAGTGAGGAAAGGTGGGAGTAAAGGGGCCGCATAGGATGAATCAGCAGGAGTGGGGTGGCAGCTTCTTCCCAGCCGAGAGGGTGTCCTTTCGCTCTGGAAGTCAGCTGGCAGTTTGCTGTGGAAGGGGAAGGTTCTGGTTCCTGAGGAGTTAAGAAATGAGGGTAAAGAGGGCGAAATGGAGAGAGAGAACAGATCAGGGCTGAGAGGCTGAGAGGATAGAAGAGGATTTGTTTTGTTTTTGTTTTTGTTTTGTTTTTTGGGTCACACCCGGCATCGCTCAGGGGTTCTTCCTGGCTCTATGCTCAGAAATTGCTCCTGGCAGGCTCAGGGGACCATATAGGATGCTGAGATTTGAACCACCAACATTCTGCATGCAAGGCCAACACCTTACCTCCATGCTATCTCTCTGGCCCCAGAAGAGGATTTGTAAGGTGGTAAGCAAGGGAGGTGGAAAGGAGGGATTACATATACCAGGGATTATATACAACATAGACAGGCATTATGTACAATACAAATTATACATAGAGATGTCCGCCATATATACATTCACACCCACCCTCATAGACAGATTATTAGAGATCGATTCGTAGGTTGCAGTTGAAGAACTGACCCTTCTGGAATGGGTCCATGTTTAAAAAATATGAGGCCATGGGGCTGGAGAAATAGCATGGAGGTAAGGCATTTGCCTTGCATGCAGAAGGTTGGTGGTTCAAATCCCTGCATCCCATAGGATCCCCTGAGTTTGTCAGGAGCGATTTCTGAGCATAGAGCCAGGAGGAAACCCTGAGCGCTGCCAGGTGTAACCCAAAAAACAAAACCAAAACCAAAAAACCCTATACATGAATGTACATGAAATCTATTGTGCTGAGTGAAATAAGTCAGAAGGAGAGAGAAAAGCTCAGAATAGTCTCACTCATCTATGGGTTCTAAGAAAAATAAAAGACATTTTTGCGGTAATTCTCAGAGACAAAAGAGAGGAGGGCTGGAAAGTCCAGCTCACTACATGAAGCTCACCACAAAGAGTGATGAGTGTTGTTAAAGAAATAACTACATTGAGAACTATCCTAACAATGAGAATGAACGAGGGGACTGGAAAGCCTGTCTAGAGTACAGGGAGGGGTGGGGTGGGAGGTGGGAGATTTGGGACATTGGTGATGGGAATGTTGCACTGGTGAAGGGGGGTGTTCTCTGCATGACTGAAACCCAACTACAATATATTTGTAATCAAGCTGTTTAAATAAAGATATATATAAAAAATATGAGGCCATGGGCCTGAGAGATAGCACAGTGGTAGGGCGTTTGCCTTGCATGCAGAAGGAAGGTGGTTCAAATCCCGGCATCCCATATGGTCCCCCAAGCTTGCCGGGGGCAATTTCTGAGCATAGAGCCAGGAGTAGCCCCTGAGCACTGCCGGTGTGACCCAAAAACCAAAATAAGTAAATAAATAAAAACAAATAAATAAATAAATAAAAAGTAGGAGGAAAGGTTTTCCAGTTTCTAGGCAAATCATCATTGGTGAGGGTAAACTTTGCTAAATAAAAGATTCCAGGGTTGGGCCCGGAGAGATAGCACAGCGGCGTTTGCCTTGCAAGCAGCCGATCCAGAACCAAAGGTGGTTGGTTCGAATCCCGGTGTCCCATAGGGTCCCCCGTGCCTGCCAGGAGCTATTTCTGAGCAGAGAGCCAGGAGGAACCCCTGAGCACCGCCGGGTGTGGCCCAAAAACAAAAACAAAACAAAAAAAAAGATTCCAGGGTTGGACTGAGTATGGAGCATTCTTAGAATAATCATAATTTTCATGTCTAGAGAACTAAGCAATATGGTAGTGAGCACTATAAGAGGGGTCTACCCTATGAAGTATTGTCTACCAGGTCTCGAGCATCGAGGTTTCTTTCCTGAAAGCAAACTGACCACAGGGGCATCATGATATAATAGTAAATGAGTTTGAATGTGAGGCCGGAGAGATAGCATGGGGGTAAGGCGTTTGCTTTGCATGCAGAAGGTCGGTGGTTTGAATTCCGGCACCCCATACGGTCCCCCGAGCCTGCCAGGAGTGATTTCTGAGCATAGGGCCAGGAGTAACCCCTGACCGCTGCCGAGCGTGACCCAAAAAAAAAAAAAAAATGAGTTTGAATGTAAGAAATAAATTACAGGGCCCGGAGAGATAGCACAGCGGCGTTTGCTTTGCAAGCAGCCGATCCAGGTCCAAAGGTGGTTGGTTCGAATCCCGGTGTCCCATAGGGTCCCCCGTGCCTGCCAGGAGCTAGTTCTGAGCAGACAGCCAAGGAGTATCCCCTGAGCACCGCCGGGTGTGGCCCAAAAACAAAAAAAAAAAAAAAGAAAGAAAGAAATTACAAAAACATACTCAATGAATGGAGACTGTGCCACCTCGCCGGCCCCTGTAACAAAAGCCTATGGTGTGCAGTTGCCTATTTCCATGGTCTCTGTGGACATAAACATTAAATCATAATAGCAGGAGTAATCAAATAGAAAATGAATAAATTAGAATATTTTGTCAAGACATTACCATATTGAACACTGTATTTGGAGACTAATATGACATAACACCTAAATGCAAAACTAGAGCAACCACCCCATATCTCTAAGAACCACTGTAGACAAAGAACTTAAAGAGTTATTATAGACATATTAAAATTAAGACACTAAAACATTCTAATACTGAGCATTGTAGTGGGAGTCCCTGGCTTCCAAATGCATTCTGCACCTGTTTCTGTGGACAAAAGCATTAGAACATTATTATGGCCCTCTATAAAGAGCAGTTGATCTAAACAGCTGTATCCATTGCTGCAGTTTCTTTGATGTATAAAAGAGAATAAAGACGTTTGTATTCTCCTCTTCCACTCTATTTGTTTCCTTCTCCTTGCTATACCCTGGAACCTATGGTGTTCAAGATATCTACCAGTCCTCAACATTTTTAAACAGGAGGCCAGTTCACAGTCCCTCAGACTATTGGACTGCCGGACTATAGTAAAAACAAAAACTATGATCAAAATCCTATGCACACTGCATATATCTTATTTTGAAGTTAAGCAACAAAATGGGAACAAATACAATATGTGACCCGTGAGCCATAGTTTGAGGACCACTGATTTAGACCAATGTGTCTATTCATGCAGTTATTCTAAATGCCACATATAAAGGATATAATTTTATATTTATCCTTCTTCTGGATTACTTCATTTAACATATTATCTACTGGTTCCATCCATGTTGCTGCAAATTTCATGACTGTATCATTCCTTACAGCTATGTGGTATTCCATTGCATACATCTTCATGGTCCACTTGTCTGTTGTTGGACATCTAGGTTGATTTCAAGTCTTGGCTACTGTACTAAATGCCACAATGAAAGTGATGTGCATACACTTTTGGGCGAATATGTTTATGTCGTGGGGATAGATACCTAAAAGAAGAGCTGCTGGGTCATATGGCAGCTCAATTTTGAGTTTAGTGAGGACCCTCACTAAAACCTCGGGATTGGGCCAGGCTGCAATCCCACCAGCAGTGGATAAGAGTTTCTTTCTCACCACATCCCACCAACAGAGATTGTTCCCATTGTTTTTGGTATGTGCCATCTTCACTGGTGTAAGATGACAGTTCATTATTGTCTTGATTTGGATTTCCCTAATGATAAGTGATGAAGAACATGTTTTCATACGTCTGTTGGCCATCTGTTGGTCTTCCTCAGAGAAGTGTCTGTTCCTCTCCCCATTTTTTGGTGTTTTTTAAATTTTTGTGGAGCTAACTTTTAGGAGTACTTTGTATATTCTAGATAGCAAACCTTTGTCTGATGTTTTGATTGCAAAAATTTTCTCCCAATCAGTTATCTGTCTTTAGTCCTTGTTTCTTTTTTTTTTTTTTTTTTTTTTTTTTTTTTTTTTTTTTTTTTTTTTTTTTGGTTTTTGGGCCACACCCGTTTGACGCTCAGGGGTTACTCCTGGCTATGTGCTCAGAAATCGCCCCTGGCTTGGGTGGACCATATGGGACGCCGGGGGATCGAACCGAGGTCCTTCCTTGGCTAGCGCTTGCAAGGCAGACACCTTACCTCCAGCGCCACCTACCCGGCCCCTAGTCCTTGTTTCTTTTGCCATGCAGAAACTTTTTAGTTTGATGTAGTTCCATTTATTTAGGTTTGATACTATAGCTCTTTGTTTGTTTGTTTGTTTGTTTGTTTTGGTTTTTGGGCCACACCCGGTGACGCTCAGGGGTTCCTCCTGGCTATGCGCTCAGAAGTCGCTCCTGGCTTGGGGGACCATATGGGACGCCGGGGGATCGAACCGCAGTCCATCCTAGGCTAGCACAGGCAAGGCAGGCACCTTACCTCTAGCGCCACCACGCCGGCCCCTGTTTGTTTGTTTTTATTTTTGTTTTTGTTTTTTTTTTTTTGGGTCACATAGTGGCACTCAGGGTTACTCTTGGTTCTGCATTCAGAAATTGCTCCTGCAGGCACAAGGGACCATATGGGATGCCAGCATTCGAACCACCGTCCATCCTGGATCAGCTGCTTGTAAGGCAAATGCCCTACCGCTGTGCTATCTTTCTGGCCCGATGCTATAGCTCTTGCCATTGGCATCCTATCATCAAAGTCTTCTTTGAGGTCTAAGACTTAGAGTGTTATGCCTATGTTTTCCTTGGTGAATTTATGGCTTCGGGTCTGATCTCAAGGTCCTTTTTTTTGGGGGGGGGAGCATACCCAGTGATGCTCAGGGGTTGCTCCTGGATATGCGCTCAGAAATCACTCCTGGCTCGGTGGACCATATGGGATGCTGAGGATCAAATCCAGGTCCATCCTGGGTCATCCGCATGCAAGGCAAATGCCTTCTTGCTGTGCTATTATGCCAGTGCTGATCTCGAGGTCTTTCATTTTGAGTTGGCTTTTGTACAAGATGTGAGATATAGATCAATCTTTGATTTCTTACACATGATTATCCAATTGTTCCAAAGCCATTTGTTGAAGAGACTTTCTTTGTTTCATTTTCAAATTATTGGTTTGTCACTGGATATTCTTTTTGTTTCTTTTTCTTTTTTTTGGTTTTTGGTTTTTGGGTCACATCCAGCAGAGCTCAGGGGTTACTCCTGGCTCTATGCTCAGAAATCACTCCTGGCAGGCTCGGGGCCCCTATGAGATGCCGGGATTCGAACCACCGACCTTCTGCATGCAAGGAAAATGCCTTACCTCCATGCTATCTCTCCGGCCCTAGCCAGGAGTGATTTCTGAACATAGAGCCAAGAGTAACCCTTGAGCATCGCCATTTGTGGCCCAAAAACCAATAAATAAACAAACAAACAAACAAACAAACAAATAAACAAACTGCCACAAAAAATTCAACTCTGGGGCCAGAATGATAGCACAGTGGTAGGACATTTGCTTACACGCTGCCAACCTGGGGTGGGTCTGGGTTCAATCCCTAGCATCCCATATGGTCCCCTGAGCCTGCCAGAAGCAATTTCTTAGCACAGAGCCAAGAATAACCCCTGGGTCACTGCTGGGTGTGGCCCAACATCCAAAAGTAAATAAATAAATAAATGTGGGTCTGGAGACAGACAAACAAACAAACAAATGTTCTTTTTTTTTTTTTTTTTTTTTTTTTAGATTTTTTGGGTCACACCCGGTGGCACTCAGGGATTACTCCTGGCTTCTAGCTCAGAAGTCACTTCTGGCAGACTCAGGGGACCAGAGGGGATACCAGCATTCGAACCGGGGTCTGTCCTGTATAGGCCTTGTGCAAGGCAAAAGTTTTGCCACTGTGCTGTTGCTCCAGCCTCAGAAAATGTCCTAATTAATATATATTGTTTATTGAGATGTGACCGGCTGACATCAAACTCACCGAATTAAGGGAACATTTTCCAGGCGTTTGTCACATCCATGAGGTTGTGCAATGTGGCCTCTTTCTGGTTTCAGAACATTTTCATCACACACACACACACACACACACACACACACACACACACACACACACACACACACACACACACAAGCGGAGTGTTCGCAGCTCCCCCCCCCCCCCCCCCCCCCCGTCCTCCCCTTCTTCCCTGCTGTCCCCTCTGGGGCCTCCCCTCCACATTCTGTGTGTTTCCCCTTTCAACCTTCCCTATCAAGGAATTAAAGTCTGATTCCAGAGCAGGTTCAATGTCCAGCTTCTCTCGAAGCCTGCTTGGATGGGTCTGTAAACCATGGGCAATAGGCAGAGTTGGGCAGGCAATCACGGCCTTGTCCACACAGCACCCCTGTTCAGAGCCAGCAGAAGTTTCTCCTTGGTCATGTCCCCTGAATCCCTGGGCATTCATCCGAGTTTCGGGGCCCCTGGACAAGTGAACCCTCAGCAGGAAACTCTCAGGGGCGGACAGAGGCAGTGAGACCAGGAAAAGAAAAGGAAAGGGCCAGAGTGATAGCACAGCGGTAGGGCATTTGCCTTCCAAGAGGCCTACCCAGGATGGACCTGGGTTCAATCCCTGACATCCTATATGGCCCCCAAGCCTACCAGGAGCGATTTCTGAGTGCAGAGACAGGAGGAATTCCTGAGCACCTCTGGGTGTGGCCCCAAAATCAAGAAAAGGAAAGGAAAGAAAGAAATAAAAGGATGTAAAAGTGGGATGGGGAGTAGGAGAAAGTGAATTCCAGTTCAACTCTATGTTCTCAGTTGTAAATGGTCTTACAATGTCGCCCACCTCCTGGGGTAGCTGTTCAGAAACCAAGGTATTCTGCACTGCACCGACAGGTTCTCCTCAATTTCTCATTCTCTTGAGAAACATGAAATGAATGAAGGTTCTGATAAGTTGGACCAAGCACCCAGGACCACTTGGGTCCCCCAAAGGCCCCAGTCAAGGCCCACCTGCTCCTGGGAAAGGGCAGACCCAGAACTTGAGAGGTGGGGGCCGGCCTTATGGGGACTTTGGACAGCAGGTCTCGGGGGTCAGGGGACAATCTGGAGTGACTTCTCTGGAGTTTGCACAAATGACACAGCAGCTGACGTCAGGGGACCTGGCCTGGGAGGAAAGAAAACCCCTTTGATGTGCCTCTGCCTCCCAGAGCCACCTCCCCTCTACCCCTCAGTCCTCGACAACCAGAATTGCAGACAGTTCCTCTTAGCTCGAGAGAGCCCCTATGTATTCTTGGGGGTGCTTGTGAAAGTTTCGTTTGCTTCTAAACCCCAAATTACTTAAAACTAAATTGTATTACAAATTAAATGTGGTGGGGCCAGAGAGATAGCGCAGCAGTAGGGCATTTGCCTTGCACATGGCCAACCCAGGATGGACCCAGGTTCAATCTCCAGCATCCCTTTTGGTCTTCCAAGCTTGCCAGGAGCAATTTCTGAGCACAGAGCCAGGAGTAACTCCTGAGTGCTGCTGGGTATGGCACCAAAACCAAAAAAAAAAAAAAATTGTTTCTAATGTGAAAGAAATAAAAATTCCAAAAAAAAAAAAAAAAAGAAAGAAATAAAAATTATATCAACTTACGGGGCCGGCGAGGTGGCTCTAGAGGTAAGGTGTCTGTCTTGCAAGCGCTAGACAAGGAAGGAACACGGTTCGATCCCCCGGCGTCCCATATGGTACCCCCAAGCTAGGGGCAATTTCTGAGTGCTTAGCCAGGAGTAACCCCTGAGCATCAAACGGGTGTGGCCCAAAAAACAAACAAACAAAAATAAAAGAAATAGA
>NC_064849.1:1941170-1951170 GCF_024139225.1 Suncus etruscus | reverse complement strand
GGCAGGCATGGGGATTCAAACCACCACCATCCTTCAGGATGTAAGGCAGACGCCCTACCTCCATGCTATCTCTCCGGCCATGCCAGGGGCTATTTCTGAGTATCCCATGTGGTTCCCTGAAAGCTGCAAGGAGTGATCCCTGAGCACAGAGCCAGGAGTGATTTTCTTTTTTTTTTTTTTGGGGGGGTCACACCCGGCGGTGCTCAGGGGTTACTTCTGGCTTTCTGCTCAGAAATAGCTCCTGGCAGGCACAGGGGACCATATGGGACACTGGGATTCGAACCAACCACCTTTGGTCCTGCATCGGCTGCTTGCAAGGCAAACACCGCTGTGCTATCTCTCCGGGCCCAGGAGTGATTTTCAAGCACAGATGGATGTGACCCTTCTCCCAATTTTTTTTTTTTTTTTTTTTGGTTTTTGGGCCACACCCGTTTGACGCTCAGGGGTTACTCCTGGCTATGTGCTCAGAAATCGCCCCTGGCTTGGGGGGGACCATATGGGACGCCGGGGGATCGAACCGCGGTCCATTCCTTGGTAGCGCTTACAAGGCAGACACCTTATCTCTAGCGCCACCTTCCCGGCCCCCTTCTCCCAATTTTTAAAAAAATAATAAACCAGGGGTCAGAAAGATAGCATAGAGATAGGGCATTTGCCTTGCATGCAGAAGGACAGTGGTTTGAATCCCAGCATCCCATATGGTCCCCCGAGCTTGCCAGGAGCGATTTCTGAGCATAAAGCCAGGAGGAACCCCTGAGCGCCTCCGGGTGTGACCCAAAAACCAAAAAAAAAAAAAAAAAACTAAAAAACTAAACCAACTTTCTTGGGGCCAGAGGGGTAATCCAGGGTTTAAGGCACTCAATTTGCATGTGGTCAACCCCAGTCTGACCCCAAGCACCACAGGGTCCCCCAGAGAATCGCCAGGAGCAGCTTAGAGACCCCTGAGCAGGGCTGGGGTGACCTGGATGATCCCAGTTCCAAAGGGCCAGAGCAGTGTTACGGAGGACGTGCTCGATGCCCTGCCCCCTTCAGCCTTCTTTCTAGAATGTTTGTGCGGCAGAGAGCAGCGTAAGGAAAGAGCAAAAAGAAAAGCTGTCAAAGGGGCCTGTTTCCAGAAAAACACAAGGCAATTGGGACGGGGGGCATTTTCAGTTATTAAAGAATTTGCAAAGAATATAAATGCATGTTTTTCCCAGCAAGTTATACAAATGAAAAACAAATGCTTAAAAAAATCAACATTGGGAGCCGGAGAGATAGCACAGCGGTTGTTTGGTTGTTTGCCTTGCAAGCAGCCGTCCCAGGACCTAAGGTGGTTGATTCGAATCCAGACATCCCATGGTCACCCCCCCCCCCCCCGCCTGCCAGGAGCTATTTCTGAGCAGATAGCCAGGAGTAACCCCTGAGCACCGCTGGGTGTGGCCCAAAAATCAAAATCAAAACAAAACAAAAAATCAACATTGGGGGCCGGCGAGATGGCGCTAGAGGTAAGGTGTCTGCCTTGCAAGCGCTAGCCAAGGAAGGACCGCCATTTGATCCCCCCCCACCCCCGTCCCATATGGTCCCCCCAAGCCAGGGGCAATTTCTGAGCGCTTAGCCAGGAGTAACCCCTGAGCATCAAATGGGTGTGGTCCGATAAAAACAAAAACAAATAAATAAATTAAATCAACATTGGTAGTTAGTCACAGGGAAATGCAAATCCTAACCACACTGGGCTGTCTTCTTTTTTTTCTTCTTTTGTGTTTATGGGCCACACAAGGCCACGATCAGGGATTACTCCTGACTCTTTGCTTAGAAATTGCTCCTGGCAGGCTTGGGGGACCCTATGGGATTCCGGGGACCAAACGTGCAAGGCAAGTTCCCTCCCTGCTGTTCCCAACACAGAGAATTTTTTTTGTTTTGTTTTGTTTTTGGGCCACACCTGGCAGCACTCAGGGGTTACTCCTGGCTATCTGCTTGGAAATAGCTCCCGGCAGGCTCGGGGGACCCTATGGGACTCCGGGATTTGAACCAACCACCTTAGGTCCTGGATGAGCTGCTTGCAAGGCAAACACCGCTGTACTATCCCTCCAGCCCCAATTTTTTTCTTTTTATTTCTTTTTTTTTTTTTTTTTTAATTTTTAGGTCACACCCATCGGTACTCAGGGGCTCCTCCTGGCTCTGTGCTCAGAAATCACTCCTGGCAGGCTGGGAGTGAGGGGGCAGGTCCATCTCAGGCTGGCCACGTGCAAGGCAAACGACCTACTGCTGTGCTATCGCTCCGGCCTGTTGAAAAACATATTAATTATTGAGTCCTGGATGGAGGTGCATGGTAATGAGATGGATGGGTGGACCTTTCTTTGCCTGTCAAGGCCATGCACCTGCAACCCCTTCCTTCTAGCCGGTGGGTCTTAGGGTGGCGCGAGGAAATGATCCAAAGACAGGTTTCAGGAGACATGAAGCTTTATTCAAGGCACTAGCCAACACGTGTGGCTCCTCAACTTTAAAACCTTTTAAGCCAGCTCCATTAAGTAGCCCTGCATTCAAGCCTGTCTCTTCTTCCATCCTGCTTCCTGAATCTCCTGAATCCCTCTCTCAATCCTTGAATACCTCAGGCAATCCTTTTGTTACCTTCCAAAGACCCCTCCCAGAAATGGGCTGGTTTTACCATCAGGTAAGGTTATGCAGGAAGATGGAGGTGGGGTGACACCCACGGGCCCAACACAGAATTTTCTTCGTGTTTTGTGGAGTGAAAGAGGCTAGACAAGATGCCACACCATCTGATTCATATTTGTGACTTGTGTGCAAAAGAAAACAAACACACACTTGCGTGAACTTACAGAGGACCACAGGCTGCTGGAGATGGGGCCGGGTGGGGCTGATGACAGAGGAGGGGGTGGGTAGGTGTCTGCTTTGAGGAGGGGCATTGTTTTGTCCCTTGAAGGTGAAGAATGGCGCATGACTAAGTTTTATAAATTTCCAGAACTAGATGGAGAAAAGGGTAGATTTCTTTTTCTGGGCCGCACTGGCAGTATGCAGGGGTTACTCTGCTCTGTGCCCAGGCGCCATTTTTAGAGATGCTCTGAGGAGCCTATGGGAGGCCAAGGATTGGATCCGGGTTGGCAACATGCAAGGCAAAGGCACGTTGGCAATCCCCACTGTGCAATCACTTGGGCCCCCAAAGAGAGGATTTGGTTCCTGTAAGCTCTAATTTTTTGTTTGTTTGTCTTTGGGTCACACCCGGCAGCGCTCAGGGGTTCCTCCTGGCTCTATGCTCAGAAATCGCTCCTGGTAGGCTCGGGGGACCCTATGGGATGCCGGGATTTGAACTGTTAGAACTACAAAAATGGAAGTGAGTCAATCAGTGAATTTCTGGAGGTTGCTTTATTCAGGCGTGCACAAAAAGTTGTCTCGACCCCCGAGTTCAGGGAAGAGCAGGTCTTTATACCTTTCAGGTCATTCCATTACATCTTAGTCAGTTACACAAAACTACAAAAAGTGATATTTTTTTTTTTTTTTTGGTTTTTGGGCCACACCCGTTTGATGCTCAGGGGTTACTCCTGGCTATACGTTCAGAAATAGCTCCTGGCTTGGGGGGACCATATGGGACACCGGGAGATCGAACCGTGGTCCATCCTACGCTAGTGCTTGCAAGGTAGACACCTTACCTCTAGCGCCACCTTCCTGGCCCCTGGGTGATATTTCAACATTCCACAGGTTTACATAAATTCTAATATACACCTCTCGGTCCTCTTCTCTAATGGGGGCAGAGGTGCCTGGAGGTGCCTGGAAACCTAGGAGCAGCAGGACAACGTCAGCCGCCTTTAGCATCAGGGGGCCCTAGGAATAGTAATGATTGGGCCCGGAGAGATAGCACAGCAGCCGATCCAGGACCAAAGGTGGTTGGTTGGTGTCCCATAGGGTCCCCCGTGCCTGCCAGGAGCTATTTCTGAGCAGACAGCCAGGAGGAACCCCTGAGCACCGCTGGGTGTGGCCCAAAAACCAAAAAAAAAAAAAAATAGTAATGAATGGCTTTGTTACTTCTTCTGGGCCAGAGGTGCCTGAGGCAGCAAATCTTAGAAAGCAAAAGCTGGGGTTGGAGAGATAGCATGGAGGTAAGGCATTTGCCTTTCATGCAGAAGGATGGTAGTTCGAATCCCGGCATCCCATATGGTTCCCTGTGCCTGCCAAGGGCGACTTCTGGGCATAGAGCCAGGAGTAACCCCTGAGTGCAGCCAGGTGTGACCCAAAAACAAAAAACAAAAAACAAAAAAAAAAGCAAAAGCTAACAGCGCAGTTATTTCTTGTTAAAACTATACAACTACTAAGAACTTCAACACTTCATATAAAACTACTTATACAAGTTTTGTTCAGAATCACTGTCCTTCTGCATGCAAGGCAAATGCTTTACCTCCATGCTATCTCTCCAGCCTCTGTAAGCTCTAATTTAATAAGTTTGACCCTCAAAAGCAAGAGAGTATGGAGTTATAGCGCAGGGTAGGGTATTTGCCTTGCATGCATGAGACCTACCTAGGATGGACCCCAGTTCGATTTCCCAGCATCCCATATGGTCTCTCATGGGCAATTTCTGAGTGTACAGCCAGGAGTAACCTCTGAGTACCACCGGATGTGGCCCACCCACCCTACAAAAAAAAAAAAAGCGAGAGCACAGGCTTTGCATGAAGAAGTCAAGGTGAATCCCTCACACCCCAGGGCCCCCAATCACCACTAAGAATTATGCCTCTCACCTCCTCAAACACTACCAGATATTTATTACTAGAAAGTGAACAAAAAAATAAGCAGAAGGAGCCGGAGAGATAGCATGGAAATAAGGTATTTGCCTTGCATGCAGAAGGACGAGGTTCGAACCCCGGCACTGCCGGGTGTGACCCCCCAAAAAAAAATCAGGAAAAGCTAAAAAGCCACATTCCTGCCTCAGTTCTTTTTTGGTTTTTGGGCCACACCCGGTGATGCTTAGAACACAAGGGCTACTCCTGGCTACGCACTCTGAAATCGCTCTGGGCAGGCTTGGAGGACCCTATGGGGTGCTGGGGGATAGAATCACGGTCCGTCCTAGGTCAGCCGCTTGTGCCGTTGCTCTGGACCCTGCCTCAATTCTTTTTTATTGTGGGGCTACATCAGCGGGGCAGTGTCTGGAAGACACTGGGACCCCAGGGAGCAGTGCTCAGGGGACCAAGTGCTGCAGGCACCAAGCCCAGGCCTTGGGCATGAAAGCATGTAATATTCGACCAATGCCTGACCAAATATTTCTAGAACATCACTTGTGGTAGTAAATAGGATTTACTACAGAGCCAGGAGGCAAATGGTCAAATGCAGACAGGAAAGTGAATGGTATGTCCAGTCCCAGTCACGGAGCCCAGCAGCTCAAGGCAACGGGTTCTGGGTTCCAACTGGCCACGGGGAGCTGGGTCGGCTGCCCAGAACCAGGGGGCAGCATTTGCTTTGCACTTCGGAGAAGGGAAGGAAAATTCAGGAAAGGATTGAAATGTCTCAAGGGCTTTGGCAGAAACTCTCTTCTGAATCCTTTTACCTTTACTCCCCTCGATTTTGGGGACCTCCAAGAGGTGTCCAGGGGACCCAGGGCAACTCTTGATGTCTTGATCACTTGGACGAGGAGACACTGCTCTTGAGGCCCTGAAGTGTGGCCCCTCTGGGGTGCTCAGGACCCCAGAGATCTTGGTATAGGGAGAGAGGGAAGGAGGAAGGAAGGAAGGAAGGAAGGAAGGAAGGAAGGAAGGAAGGAAGGAAGGAAGGAAGGAAGGAAGGAAAGAAGGAAGGAAGGAAGGAAGGAAGGAAGGAAGGAAGGAAGGAAGAGGGCCCGGAGAGATAGCACAGCGATCCAGGACCAAAGGTGGTTGGTTCAAATCCCGGTGTCCCATATGGTCCCCTGTGCCTGCCAGGAGCTATTTCTGACCAGACAGTCAGGAGTAACCCCTGAGCATCGCCGGGTGTGGCCCAAAAACAAAAAACAAAAAACAAAAAAACAAAAAAAAAAAGAAGAGAGAAAGAAAGAAAGAAAGAAAGAAAGAAAGAAAGAAAGAAAGAAAGAAAGAAAGAAAGAAAGAAAGAAAGAAAGAAAGAAAGAAAGAAAGAAAGAGAGAGAGAGAGAGAAAGAGAGAGAAGAAAGAAAGAAAGGAAGGAAGGAAAGAAAGAAAGAGAGAGAGAAAGAAAGAAAGAAAGAAAGAAAGAAAGAAAGAAAGAAAGAAAGAAAGAAAGAAAGAAAGAAAGAAAGAAAGGAAGGAAGGAAGGAAGGAAGGAAGGAAGGAAGGAAGGAAGGAAGGAAGGAAGGAAGGAAAGAAAGAAAGAAAGAAAGAAAGAAAGAAAGAAAGAAAGAAGAAAGAAAGAAAGAAAGAAAGAAAGAAAGAAAGAAAGAAAGAAAGAAAGAAAGAAAGAAAGAGAGAGAGAGAGAGAGAAAGAAAGAGAGAGAAGAAAGAAAGAAAGGAAGGAAGGAAAGAAAGAAAGAGAGAGAGAGAAAGAAAGAAAGAAAGAAAGAAAGGAAGGAAGGAAGGAAGGAAGGAAGGAAGGAAGGAAGGAAGGAAGGAAGGAAGGAAGGAAGGAAGGAAGGAAGGAAGGAAGGAAGGAAAGAAAGAAAGAAAGAAAGAAAGAAAGAAAGAAAGAAAGAAAGAAAGAAAGAAAGAAAGAAAGAAAGAAAGAAAGAAAGAAAGAAAGAAAGAAAGAAAGAAAGAAAGAAAGAAAGAAAGAAAGAAAGAAAGAAAGAAAAGAGACGGAGGAAGGGAGGGAGGATGGGAGGGAGGGAGGGAACAAGTAAGAAAGTTCTCAGGCAGCTGGATTTTTGCTTTTTTTGCTGTTTACTTCCTGAGCAGGGCTTGGAGTTCTGGGGTCAGACCTAGGTCTGTGAGTGCCAGGCAAGTTCCCTGTTTGTTGGCCTATTGCCATTGCCTCCCCAGAGAAATTGCTCAGCTAGCACAGGAAGGCCCCCAGTAAGCCAGCAGCTCCCCCGGAGCTAAACAAAGTGCAGAAGTTTGGCAGGACACTGTGAGGATGACTTCCAGGTGCTCCAGGGACTGATGACAGGCTTAACCTTAAAGATTTGCTAACAAGGGACCAGAGAGATAGCACGGAGGTAAGGCATTTGCCTTTCATGCAAAAGGACAGTGGTTCGAATCCTGGCATCCCATATGGCCCCCCAAGCCTTCCAGGAGTGATTCCTGAGCCTGGAGCCAGGAGCGACCCCTGAGCACTGCCAGATATGATCAAAAATCCAAAAACGAATTTTTTTTTTGCTAACAAATGGGGCTGGCCAGGGTGTGGGGAGGAACCCTGGACAGTGTTGAGGGTTGGAGGGGGGAAAATTGCAGCTTGGTGCTCTCATTCCAGTGCTCACTCCAGAAATCAAGCAGGGCTGGAGAAGGCGCTCAGTGGAGAGGGAAAGTAGGAGGTGCCGGGTCTCGTCCCTGGAGCCCCCAAACAAACACTCTGTTTCAAACTGCAAAGAACCCAGACTACAGGCCCCAGGAAATCCTTGGGAGGACCAGGCAGGAATCACTTCTCCGAAATTTCAGCACAGCCCTTGTGATTGTGATTCTTGTGATCCTGTGACCACCCTGGAGAGATCCTGCTTCTCCAGACTTCCCCCCAAAACTCTAGCCCTGAGCCCGGCTTGTAGGAAGAGTACAAGGGCTGGAGCCTTCCTTGTCTTGTCTCCCATTTCCCCTAACTCTGCCCTACTGCCTGCTTTCAGCTTGTTTTGGGGCCATATCCAGCGGCATTCAGGGGTTCTCCTGGCTCTGTGTTCAGGAGTCACACCCAGCAGGCTTGGGAGACCATATGGGATGCCGAGGTTCAAACCCGGGTGCAAATGACCTTCCCACTGTGCGGTTGCTCTGGCCTCGCCATCAGTGCTCCCTCGCCATCTCTTCCAGCTGCAGCGGGTCTGGCTGGCACAACCCAGAGCGTCACAGGTCAGGGCCAGCAGGTGTAGGGCAAGGTCTCCCGAGGGCCCTGAGCCAAAGCTGCCTCATCTGGGCCACACCACAGGCAGCAGCTGGGCTGACCTGTCTGCCCGAGAGGCCTCACATCCCGCCCAGGATAGAGGTCACTGTCCCCCTTCTTCCTTCTTCAGATAAGGCTTCCCCCCTCTCGGTGAGTTGGGGTTCAGATAGAGAAAGCCCACCTGTGTGGAACCCCCAAGAAACCCCAGAAACAGGATGACACACAGGACTGGCAGTAGTTGGTGTCCTGGTGGAAGAAACCAGTGTCCTGGGGGAAACTGAAGTGCACAGAACCAGGAAGAAGCCCTGAGAGTCCCCTGAAGAGCCACGTTCTTGAGGAGATTGGTCGGGGTTTGGTTCCCACATAGCTCCCAGACAGGAAAGGCAGTTCCCATTCCTCTGTCCCATTAAGACAGGGGGAACAGTTCCAGTTGTAGAGATCCACGGGAAATAATCCACACGGTGAAGAAGTTCAAGAATGGGTTCAGGAAATCCAGCGCTCAAGCCAGGAATTCAACTACCCAAGCTTTCTGCTCCTAAGATGGAGCGCACCTCATTGGAGGAAGCCCGAAGTATGAGCCCCTGCCTGCCTGGACCCCTGCTCTTATTGACAAGAGTCAGGTCCCACCCTAAGATTCAAGAGGAATACCAAGTAGGGAATAATCCAATGTACTATCACCAGATCACACCCTAGGGTGGAGTACAATTATTGATTAGCGAAGCATCAGTAACCCAACAGACCCCCAGTGTCTTTGTTTTGGCCTGAATTTTGGGTCACACTTGGCAGTATTCGGGGCTTCCTCCTGGCTCAGCATTCAGTTATGCTCCTGGTTGGCTCGGAGGAAGGCCCTATGGGATGCCAAGATCCAACTGGGTGGGCCACGTACAAACGTCCTCCCCGCTGTGCTGTCTCTCTAGCTTCTTCATCTGTCCACTGTCCATACCCATCACTGTCCCCATTTCACAGAAGTGGAGATGGAAGCTGGAGCCAACTCAAAATCCAGCCCCCAGGCCCGTGCCCCAGTCCTTGGGGACACAACCCTTTGACCTAAACACAGCTACATGCTCACGGTGCTGACAGGGAGCCCCCAAACCGAGGAACAGTGAGTCCAGTCTGGCCCCGAGCACTGGGATGGTGGAGTCACAGCCAGGCGGAGGGGTATTGACTCCTCCTGCCCTCCCTCCCTCCCCAGGCCAGCAGTGGCCTTGGGCAAGTCTCCCCTGACCCACTCCCAGCTCCCCTCCCCCAGCTGACCGGCACTGCCCTGTCCCCTCACCGCGGCTGGATCAGAGGCCAGGGACTGTCCCATCGGGCTGGTAGGCGGTAGAGGGCGGGACTGGCCCGGCCTATATACACTGCCCAGCTCCCCTGCCCCGGCTCGGCTCCCTCCGGTACCGCCAGCAACTGGTTCGGTCAAGATCAATCATGGTAAGTGTCAGCCAGGCCAGGGACCGGCTGCCAGGAGATGGGGCTCCTAGAAACGTTGGGCTCTGAGCTGTCCTTTCCTGGGGCCTAACTGTCCCTTTCTGTCTCTTTAGACGTCTTACAGTGACAAAGGACAGAAGGTGAGTGGTTGTGAATGGGGAGGTCACAGGGGTGTGGTGGTTGAGGATGTGGGGGGTGGCAGGGTGCCTGCCTGGCATGTGTGGGGCCCTGAGTTGGAGCCCCAGCATCTTGGAACTTCTGAGCACCCCCGAGACACAGTGAGAGAAGGTGTTGGTCCCTGGGGCTGCCTCTGCTCATCCCCCGAGGAAACTCTCCTCAGACCGCACCCTTGTCTGTGGCCACCCATACCCAGCCCCAACCCCGCTCCCCCCCCCACCCAAACCTCTTTCGGCTGGCCCGGGGCTTGGGTTTTCTAAATTCTGGGGCAGAGGTCAGAAGTAGTGGGGCTCAGGGACCCCTCTCCCCGGGACTTAGCCTGGCCCCATTTCTATTCTGCAGCCCGAAAGAGGCCGCTTCCTCCACTTCCACTCGGTTACCTTCTGGGTTGGCAATGCCAAGCAGGTACGGTGGGGACAAGGTGCGGGATCAGAGGGCAGGCCGGCAGCCA
>NC_064849.1:1797229-1941047 GCF_024139225.1 Suncus etruscus | reverse complement strand
GGCGCAGCCATGTCCGCTGCGATTGGCCCAGGGAGGGGAGGGGCAGGGTGGGCAGAGTTTGGGGATCCTAATTATGTAATGAGGGCGGCAGACCCCTGTGGGACTATGCTCAGCACCTCAGTACAGGCCAGGAATAGCCCCACTAGCTGGGCAACTGTGCGGGAGTCAGGCTGCGTGCAGGGCTCCCCCCACCCCATGGGGTTGACCCTGCAGCCAGCCCCTCTGCTATGGACTCACCTCTTTGTGGGACCCACTTTGCGACCCCTTTTAGGCCGCCTCGTTCTATTGCAGCAAGATGGGCTTCGAGCCCCTGGCTTACAAGGGTCTGGAGACCGGGTCCCGGGAGGTGGTTAGCCACGTCGTCAAGCAGGGAAAGGTATGTGTGTCCCCCACCCCTGGGTGCCCTCTGCTGGTCTCTGAGCTCAGTCCTGTCCCCTGCCAGCTGCCCCTCCTTCCTGCCATGCCCAACACTGAGCACCCCAAGTCGTGGCTGCTCTATCTTGGGACCTCTGGAGCACCTCAAAAATAGGGGCCCTGGGGCCAGAGGGATAGCACAGCAGGGAGGGTGTTTGCCTCGCAGGCTGCTGACCTGGGTTCGATCCCCAGCATCCCATATGGACCCCTGAGCACTGCCAGGAGTAATTTCTGAGTGCAGAGCCAGGGGTAACCACTGAGCACTGCCAGGTGTGGCCCCAAAGCAAACAAAAAATGGGGTCTTGCACAGGAAAAGTCCCCACCCCCAAGAAACAGTCCAGGGAGCTGGGGGAGAAATAGCCAGAACCAGAGTCCAAGGGTCCAACCAGGCCAGGACAGGAGGAAGCCGAGCCCTGCATCGCCCCAGAGCTGGCCTTCAGAGGGTGGGGGTAGGGATGCCCACCCCCCAATACACTTCCCTCCCCTGCTCTGTCTTAGATCGTGTTTGTTCTTTGTTCGGCCCTCAACCCCTGGAACAGAGGTGAGGGGGCTGGGGAGAGGAGGAGGAGGGAGCCCAGGAAAAGCCTTGGGCTGGGAGACCTGGGATGGGGGAGGCAGGAAGGAACCCCAACACCATCCCCGCAGAGATGGGCGACCACCTAGTGAAACACGGAGACGGCGTGAAAGACATCGCCTTCGAGGTGGAGGACTGTGACTACATCGTGCAGGTGAGGGCCATCCCACTCACTCAGGGCCTGTTTCCCCACGTGTAAAGACTGGAGGCCCCAGTTTGGTGCGTGTGGGACCCAAACCTAGATCCCAGAGGCAGCCTGCTCGGAGAGGGAGGGTGCAGAAACTGTGACTTTGGACAAGTGGCTGGACCTCTCTGTTTCTGAGCTTTCTTCTCTTTAAAGGGGAGGTAAGGGCCAGAGAGAGAGAAAGAGAGTGAGAGAGAGAGAGAGTGAGAGAGAGAGAGAGAGAGACAGAGACAAAGACAGAGAGACAGAGAGACAGAGACAGAGAGAGTACAATGGTTAGGGTCTTGCCTCGCACACCGTTGGCCCCATCTCGATCCTTGGCACCAATGGCTCCCAGCACTGACAGCGATGAGCCCTGAGCACAGAGTCAGAAGTAATCCTGAGCACTGCTGGATGTGGCCCAAATCAACCCCCCAAATGGTAATAAAACAAAAAACAAGAAAAAGGCAATAAGGGATGGATGTAGCACAGCAGGGAGGGCATGACCCAGATTCGATGCCCATCATCCCAATATGGTCCCTGAGTCCAACCAGGCATGATATCTGAGCACAGAGGCAAGAGTCAGCCCTGAGCAGCACCGGGTGTGTTCGGAAGGGCAGTAGCTGATGTCATGAAATGTCCCTAAATGCCCTCCTGGCCACCCTTTCAGAGGAGGGAAACTGAGGACTGGGGATGGGGAGGGGCCACAGAGTGAGTGGGCAAGAGGCAGGAACCGCCTCCCCTGTCCCCACCTGACCTATCCCCTCAAACCCCGAGCCTGCGCTTGCCCTCAGTTTCCCCCCTTGCCAAATGGGTTCGGCCTGAGGCCCGGGACAAAGGTGGATTGGGTTGGGCAGCCAGGAGGCAGTGCTGAGGCAGTGCTGGTGCCCCGCAGAAAGCTCGGGAGCGTGGTGCCAAGGTGGTGCGGGAGCCCTGGGTAGAAGAGGACAAGTTCGGGAAGGTGAAGTTCGCGGTGCTGCAGACGGTGAGTTCTGGCCACACCTGTCGTCACCCTCCTCTCACCAGGCCAGTGCATGGGGCAGTCAGCCCTGGGCTCCCCTTCCCAGGGCTAGGGATGGGCTCCCTGGGGACTGGGGTGTGCAGGGAGGGTCCCCTGGGCTCAGGCCACCCCACCTTGCTCCTCCGCAGTACGGGGACACCACGCACACGCTGGTAGAGAAGATCAGCTACACTGGCCGCTTCTTGCCAGGCTTCGAGGCTCCCTTGTTTATGGACCCCCTCCTGGCCAAGCTGTGAGTGTTCCCCCCTGGGTGGGGAGACAGGGGCAAGTGGGGTGTCTGGGAGCCGGATGGGCCCTGGAGTCCCCCCAAGGGTGACAGAAAAGGCAGGAGAGATGCTGGGACTATCCAGTTCACAACCACAAGTGGCCTTGTGCCTGCGTGTGCAGTGGGGCCAGGGCAGTTCTCAGGGAGGGGGAGATGCCATGGCCCCCCACCCTTCACCCTCCAACACTCCCTCCCCTGGCCCAGGCCCAGCTGCAGCCTGGAGATCATCGACCACATCGTGGGGAACCAGCCGGACCAGGAGATGCTGTCGGCGTCAGACTGGTGGGTCCCAAGCCGGCCACATGGGAGGGAGGGCCCACCCCAGGAAAGGCCAGCTCAGACCCTTGTGACTTTCCCTGGACACAGCGAGACTTGCATGGCATGTCCCCAGGGCAGCCCAGCTAAGCCCCAGAATCCGCCTCAGATGCAGCCTTAGAGGTTCAGGGAGCACTTTCCTGGAGCTGCTCCAGAAGGAGCTGGCAGGCGGTCCAAGGGCGAGGAGAAGACCTTGCCACCACCACCGATGCTGGCTGCTCTGATCAGCCTCTCCCCCACCCAACCCCAGGTACCTCAAGAACCTGCAGTTCCACCGCTTCTGGTCGGTGGACGACACCCAAGTGCACACCGAGTACAGCTCCCTGCGCTCCATCGTGGTGGCCAACTACGAGGAGTCCATCAAGATGCCCATCAATGAGCCCGCGCCAGGCAAGAAGAAGTCCCAGATCCAGGTGCCAGGGCAGAGATGGGGCAGAGACGGCAGAGATGAGGGAAGGAATGGAGGAGGGCAGAGACAGGGGAAAGATGGCACAGAGACAAGGCAGAGATCTGGACAGAGACAGTGAAGACAGTGAAGAGATAAGGGCAGAGCAGAGGCAGAGATGGGCAGATGCAGCAACGTGGCAACTGTCCTTCCCCTGTGCCCTGCAGGAGTATGTTGACTACAATGGCGGGGCCGGGGTGCAGCACATCGCACTCAAGACCCAAGACATCATCACAGCGGTGAGCAGCCCGTGTGTGTCTGACAACGTGTGTGCGTGTGCATATCTGTCCAGGGCAGAAGAGAAGGGGGTAAAGAGCTAGAGTGAGGGCAGCAGGTGAAGTCCAAAGAGGAGGGACGGCCAGGTGTGGAGCAAGAGAGGCCGAGCAGGGAAGATCAGGCAGGAGAGAAGGAAGGGAGAGGCTCAGTCCTTCGGCGGGGGCAGAGCGTTGGGGGGGGGGGCAGACTGGCGCTGAATTGGACCAAGAATCAGCACCATGCAGGGCCACCAGATGAGACAAGCGACAGGATTGTACTTTATTTCCAATAAAATCATTCTGGAGCTAAAGCGCAGGCACAGCGGGGAGGCTGTTTGCTTTGTACACAGCCAACTCAGGTTCAATCCCCGGCATCCCATAGGGTCCCCCGAGCCTGCCAGGAGTAACCCCTGAACTTCTGAGCTGGGTGTGGCCCCAAAACAAAGCAATAAAATCATCCTCATTAGGATGTCAGGCAGAGGAACCTCCCCACTCAGTGCCTCAGTTTCCCAGTTATGTCATAAGGCAACTAACTGAAGCCCCGGGTGCCTCCAAAAATGCCCTTCCTGGCTGGAAAACCAGTCCCCCACAGGGCTCCCAGGCCAGCAAGGAAATGGGAGAAGGCTCCCCCTGCAATGTGGCTGTGGCCGTGGCCTTTGCCAAGGGTCTGACCCAGGGACAGGAGGCACTGACTTGAGCCCACTCCATGGCAGATCCGACACCTGAGAGCACGAGGCATGGAGTTCCTGGCCGTCCCATCCACCTACTACAAACAGCTCCGTGAGAGGCTCAAGACAGCCAAGATTCGTGTGAAGGAGAACATAGACGTGCTGGAGGTAAGGCTGTGGGCTTGCCAGATGGACGGCAGCTGGCCCTGAGGCGGCCAGAGCCCACACCCAAAAGACAGGGAGTTGGTCCAGGACCCCACAGTCTTAAGGCTTTCTTCTAGGCAGGAGACAAGATAGGGCCACAAGGGGCAGGGGCAGCATGGTCAGCAGGGTGGGAAGGAAGAGTTAGCAGACAGAAGGTTGGGTCCTGGGGCCCGAGTGATAACACAGCTGTAGGGCGTTTGCCCAGAACTTGGCCTACCCGGGACAGATCTGTTCAATCCACGGCATCCCATATGGTCCCCTGAGCCTGCCAGGAGCCATTTCTGAGTATAGAGCCAGCAGTTGTCTGAGTGCTGCTGGGTGTGACCCAAAAACCAAACCAAACAAACAAAACAATGTCAGTCCAGGGCCAGAGTGATAGAACAGAGGGAGGACAAATTGCCTTGCTCCTTTCTGAGCCATGTTCCAACCCTGGCATCCCATAGGGCCCCCCAAGCCTCAGGAGTAAGCTCTGAGCCCAATGAATATGGCCTACAACCCCCAAAACAGAACAGAAAAGCCCTTTCCCAAACAGCAACATGTGAGGGTTCGAGTCAAATCTCTAGGTTTTAGGGTCAGAGAGAATGTGACAAATAGAAGCACTTGCCTGAGGCAGCCAAGGGCCCACAACCTCTCCCCCTCAGAGAAGACAGGGTGTTAGTTCTGGTTTTTGAAGGGCCCCACCTGGCGGTGCTGAGGGCTAACTCCTGGCTCTGCATTCAAGGACCTCCCCTCTCCTAGTGGGGCTGCTGGGAACAAATGCTCCCAGGGTTTGAAATGGGAGGGAAGACCTAAAATTTTAAGTGTCCTTTGACCTCTGTGGGGAGGGTCAGGAGGTGAGGGGAGATCCATAGGCAGATGACAGAGATGAAATGTGTCTCCATGGGGGCTTATCCAGACTCTGTGGTAGCAAGGTGTGTGTGTGTGTGTGTGTGTGTGTGTGTGTGTGTGTGTGTGTTTGGAGGTGTCAGAACTGACCGAGAAAGTGGCCTTTCGGGGCTGTTGGGATAACACAGCAGGCAGGGCACTTAGCTTGCATATGGCTGCGCAAAGTTTGATCTTTGGCATTCTATATAGTCCCCTGAGCACTGCCAGGAGTGAATGAGCCCTGAGCACCACCAGGAGTAACCCCTGAGTGTAGAACCAGGACTAAGCCCTGGGTACAACCAGGAGTAATCCCTAAGCACAGAGCCAGGAGTAAGCCCTGGGAACCTCCAGAAGTGAATGATTCCTAAGCCCAGGTTCAGAACTAAGCCCCGAGCGCCTCCAGGAGTGAGTGAGTGAGTGATCCCGGAGAGTGCAGAGCCAGCAGTAAGCCCTGAACATCTCCAGGAATGATTCCTGATTTGCAAAGCCAGGAATAAACCCCGGACACCATCAGGACTCACACACACATTAAAGCCCCCAAAAGCCAATGGCCTTCCTAGAAAGGACTTGCTTGCTTGGGGAAGAAGAAGTCTCAGCCGGGCCCTGTCTCTGTGTCTGTGTCCCGCGCAGGAGCTGAAAATCCTGGTGGACTACGACGAGCAGGGCTACCTGCTGCAGATCTTCACCAAGCCCATGCAGGACCGGCCCACGCTCTTCCTCGAGGTCATCCAGCGCAACAACCACCAGGTGAGGGGTCCAAGCCTGCTCTCCCAGGCAGCCGGCAAGGGGCCCATGCGGGGGGGGGGGGGGCGCTCGGCCGATCGACGCTCTCCCTCCTCCTCCTCCCTCTGCAGGGCTTCGGGGCCGGCAACTTCAACTCGCTGTTCAAGGCCTTCGAGGAGGAGCAGGACCTGCGGGGCAACCTCACCGACCTGGACGCCAACGGGGTAATGCGTGGCATGTAGGCGCCGAGCAACTCTTGCAGCCCGCCGAGGCCACGCCCACCTGTCAACTAGGCCACGCCCACCACCGCGGTGTGCGCACGCGCGCTCCGCCCGGCGGCCTCTCTTCGCGCTCGGCCCCGCCCTGCCCACCGCGCGTGACGCAAGCCGAGTCCCCCGCCCACTGCTCCCAGGCCACGCCCCTGGCGGGCGGGCGCCTGCCATTAATAAAAGCGCTTCCGGGCCCTGCGTGCGTGCGTGCGTCGCTTTTGGTGCGCCGGTGTCTGCGCGCAGGGGGCAGTGACTCCCTTCGGCCGCCAGGGGGCGCTGCAGGGCAGCGAGTTTAGCAATTGTTATTCTTTCTTGTTTTAGGGATTTTAGGGATTAGAGTCGCTGCAGCGCGGGGATTAATGCACAGAGAGCTGGGCTGGTGGGGGAAAAGCCAGGCTAGGAGGGTTAAAATGCTACTAAGAAACAAATACATATGTTTTAAGAAAATATATATTTAAGAAAAAAATATTTAAAAAAATTATACATGCTCAGGTAGAACCAAGTATGGCCAGAATCCAAATATATATATTATTTATTTATATTTATATTTATATTTAAATATTTATTTATATTTAATTTATATTTATTTATATTTTTATAAATATATATTTATTTATATTTAAATATATATTTAATATATATTAAATATATTAAATAGTTATTATATATTTATATATTTATATATTTTTATTTATATTTAAATATATATTTAATATATATTAAATATATTTAATAAAGTTATTATATATATAAATATATATTTGGATTTTGGGCTACACCTGGCAATGCTCAGGGATTCTGGAATCTCAAGGGACTCTCTGGGATACTGGGGATCAAACCTTGCAAGGCAAACACCCTACCCGCTGTGCCATGGCACCGGCTCCAACTAAGAAAAGTGAAAAGGGCTCAGCGTGTATTCTTTGCATGCAGAAGGCCCAAGTGTTTTTTTGTTTGTTTGTTTGTTTTGGGGGCCAACCCGGCAGTGTTCAGGGGTTACTCCTGGCTGTCTGCTCAGAAATAGCTCCTGGCAGGCACGGGGGACCATATGGGACATCGGGATTCGAACCAACCACCTTTGGTCCTGGATCGGCTGCTTGCAAGGCAAACGCTGCTGGTCTATCTCTCCGGGCCCAAGTATTTTGTTTTTATTTATTTATTATTTATTTATTTTTTTTTTGTTATGGTTTTTGGGCCATCCCCGGTGATGCTCAGAAATTTCTCCTGGTTTTGCACTCAGGGATCACTTCCTGACAGTTTTCAGGGAACCCTATGTATGGAATGCTGAGGATCGAACCTGGGTAGGTCACGTGCAAGGCAAACTTCCTCCCTGCCTGCTATATTGCTCCGGCTCTGGTTCCTAGCACAGAGTCAGGAGTAAAGACACACATATTACATGGAGAAGAGTGGGTGCAGATGAAGCTGGGAGTGGGGACTAATTTCAAGAGCTGGAAGAACCCTTGGGGAGATAGAATTTGGGAGTCAGCCCTCAAGGAAATCTGGGTACATAGTGCATCCGAGTGTAAAGCAGAAACGGGGTGTCAATACCCTGACAGTTGGATCATCACTCCAGAGGGGCTGATCCCAACTCTGGGGTCAAACTTGGTATAGATGGAAGTGGGAGCTCCAGTCAGTCAAAATCCCTAGGGTAAGAGCCTTGTTCAGTGCAAGGTGAGGTGGCAAGATTCCAGGCTGCGCGAGAGGGATAGAGTGACCCAACAATCACCCCACCACTCTGTCCTCTCCCCTCACTCAGCCTGGCACACTGCTGACCTTATCCTTGCCACCACACGCAGCCCCAGCCTCCTCCCACTGTGGCTTCCTTTTATTTTTTTGGCCACACCCAGTAATGCTCAGGGGTTACTCCTGGCTCTGGGCTCAGGGGCCATTCTCGGCAGTGCTCAAGGGGACCCTAGAGGATGCTCAGGATCGAACTCGGGTTGGTCACATGCCAGGCAAACATCCTCCCTGCTGTGCTTTGGCTCTCACCCCAGTGGCTTCCTTTTGGAAAGAAAGTTATTCCCACTCAGACGTGACTCTTGCAAGAGATGTTTTCACCAAGAGGCAGCTACCGGTCTTTTTTTTTTTTCCCTTAGTTTTTGGGTCACAACTGGCTGTGTTCAGGGATCACTCCCTGGGAACATTATGGAGTTCTGGGTAGCAAAGCTAGCTCAACTGTGTGCAGGACAAGTACCCTACCTGGTTTACTTTCTCCCTGGCCCAAGGCTGCTATTGTTAAAACTCAGAAGACCAAGCCACAGTAATAGCAGCACCGCCGTAGGGCTTTTGCTTTGCACGGTACAGTACGGACTCGGGTTTGATCCCCAACATCCTATATGGTCCCCCGAGCCTACCAGGAGCAATTTCTGAACGCAAAGCCAGGAGTTACCCCTGACCAGGAGTAACCACTGTGTCCCCCAAATCAAACAACCCCCTCAAAAAAAAAAAAAAACCACCACAAAACCCAAAAAACTCAGGGGATTGCACCTTGAGTGACAGTAACAGAGGGGAGGGCACTTGCCTTACACTTACACAGCACATCAATTCTAGTTCGATGCTGGCATCTGTAAGTCCCTGGAGCCCGCCAGGAATCAAAGTACAGAACCCAAAATAAACCCTGAGCACTGCTGGATGTGGCCACAAAACAAAAAACAAACAAACAAAAAAAAACACCTCAGAAGACCACACATGTTGCCAGAGTAAATATGGCCAATGCATGCAAAACAAGCCTGTTCATTGAACACTATTCAGCTGCCTGGTTTCCAACCAATGAAGAGTCACTGGTTCAGAAAGTTGCAGCATTTAGCATGTGAATTCTAGGGTTCTGGTTTTTCTTGCACCCACCAGGCAATTCTGGACCCACCTCCCTAGTGCAGCAGCTGCTCCCATGTGTCTGGGGGCATTACCAGAAAGGTGTCCCCACCCACTGAGTGATGCTGCATGGAGTATGGGGCCGTCTGGCTCCCCAGGGAGGAGAGGCAAAGGAGTCTCTTTCCAGCTGTTTCCATGCCTGCCCAACCTCCCCAAGGATGACTCAACCAATGCGGCTAACCTACGATGGACCAGGGTTCGATCCCTGGCGTCCCATATGGTCCCCCAAGCTAGGAGCGATTCCTGAGGAAGAGTCAACGGATGTGATCCAAAAACAAAAACAAACAAAAAAAGGATGGCTCATCCTCAAACTTGGGGCACATGTTAAGCTCAGAGAATTCAAATGCAGGGGCTGGAGGGCTTCTCCCACCCCTCCACATGGGCCAGATGTCAGGGCTTCCGGGACAATCCTAAACTTCAGAAAGGAGCAGAACAAGCAGCTTAGGGCAACTGGACAGAGTAGTTGCTCAGTAAAACCTACCAGCACCCTCCGTCTCCTGCCCTGCTGTTGATAGCTGCAGCTGAAGGTAAATCCTCTGCCTGGCTGTCTCAGAATCTGTTCTCCACCCAAGGATCGGGGTTGGGGGTTCATGCTCAGGGAACACCCGTGTCCCTGACCCACAGGCTGCAGGGGTTCGTGTCCACTAATGGCCTTGCTGCTGGCCACCGGCTCACCAGCATGAGGCACTTGCCTGCAGCTAGCTTTTGCTCACTTGACAGAAACGGTGCCCTGGAAGTCGAGACCCTCAACAACCTTGCTTGGTTCTTAGTTGTTCTTTGTGGGGCCGTAGGTGGCTCCCAGGACCTGGTCCGTGTCGGGTCTGTCCTCTACCAGGGAGCTATATCCATGCCCCCTTGCCCCTCAAACACAGCCCATAAGGGGCCGAATGATAGCAACAGTGATAAGGTGTTTACCTTGCAAGCGGCCAACAGACAGACAGACAGACCCCAGTTCGAATTCCGGCATCCCATATGCCCCCCGGAGCCTGCCAGGAGTGACTCCTGAGTGCAGAGCCAGGAGGAACCCCTGAGCGCTGCTGGGTGTGACCCAAAAACCAAACCCTCCCTACCCCCCAAGAAAAGCACAGCCCATAGGACCATTGCCTTAAGTGGCCACCTCCTCTCCAAGTTTCCCCCCTTTCCGGGCTCTCCCACCACCCGAGACAGCCTGCCAGGTTCGAGATCTACATTTCTGATAAATTCTGGAAGGAGAGAGGGAAAACCTGTGGAAATTCTGCTGGGCTGTGATCTGGGCTTGGAGCTCACCCACAGGCTAGGC
This sequence comes from Suncus etruscus, assembly GCF_024139225.1. NCBI lineage: Eukaryota > Metazoa > Chordata > Mammalia > Eulipotyphla > Soricidae > Suncus > Suncus etruscus. The sequence continues at coordinate 1,930,721 of NC_064849.1, read as the reverse complement.
GAGGGGCCCACACCACACCCCCCAGTGGCCAGATAGGAGGGAGGAGAGCAAGAGAGATGGCGTGTCTGTAAGAAAAGTCAGTATATTTTTGTTTTGCTTTATAAAAGTTACTATAGTACAATGGTACAGAGTATTGAATTCACAAAATTATGAACAAATATTTACAGCAAGACACATCCACAACAGAAACATCTCTTCGAAACAAATCACGTCCAGATGAGCCTATGCACAGACACCCCTAAAACATATGGGCTCTCTTCGTGGCTGAGAAAGGAAGAAAAAAAGAGCAGAATTCCCCACACACACGTACACTTCTTCGAAAGCAAAGATTTCTCCAGCAAACTATCTGGAGGACACAAGCCCACTCTGGGGGTTCTAGGGCTGGGGAGGTCCCAGCCTTTCACCTTTTGGGCAGTTGGGTCAGGTGGTAGGGCCGTGGCGGTGGTGGGGCTGACCCCTGGGCCCTCTCAGTCCCCGCTTTCCTAATGGGGGACCCCATGACAGGTGACGGGGCTCCCCCTGGAACTTAAATTGACTGCAAACCTATGTAGTCCCTGCAAACAACGTGTTTGCTTCAGGTAAAAAAATAAATATGTCCTCAGCTGCATGGTGGACGGGAAACCACCAACGGAAGAGAAGGTCACGGGGTGCCCACGGCGTCTCTGAGGCTTCGGGCCCACTTTACCCGGGGTACCCCGGAACTGGCCAACAGTCTCAAACAGAGAGGGCGTGGGGTGAAGTGAAGGAAAAAAATAACACAGCAAAACCACCAATGGGGAGAGTGAGAGAGGAAGAGAGAGAGAACAATATTTTGTACAAAATTTACATAACAAGCTTGACACAAGCTGAGATCCCAGGCACTCCGGCTGGCCTGCATGCGGGGGGGCTCGGGTTCCCCTTATGTGGCGACCCCCCCATCACAACAGCCACAGTCTCGGACACACCTGCCAGCTCGGGGCGGGGCTCGCTGGGGGCGGGGCTGGGGGTGCTTCCAAGTACAAAGAAGTGAGCGGGAAGGTTTTCGGGTGTTTCTACAAGAAACAATGTTCTGAGAACGAGTCCTTGGCGCGGCCTAGATATGTACAACTTGGTTCTAAACTTTTTCAAAAACCCATTCCCCCCCTATTGTTTTGATTTTATACACGCATACGGGTTAAAAAAAATAAAAAAGAAGAATTCATAGAAATTAACCCTGAAGAGGAAGGATGACGAAAGGGGGATTAAAAAAGGGTTAAAAAAAAAAAAAAAGGTCAAAAAGATTTAAGTCTAAATTTCAAATCTCTTTCCAAGATTTTTCTCTGGGAGAAATGTTTTCACTCCAAAAATAAATATGTGATGCCTTGGGTGGGTAGGTGGGTGGGTGGGTGGGTGTAGGCTGGAGGCCACCTTATGAACAGAAAGAGGCTCTCTGGGGCGCAGGCTCGGGAGACTGGGCCCCTCTCCCTGGGGTGAAGTTTGAGGGCCCGGCCACCCCCACTGCTTCCACCGGGGGATGCCCTCCTTGCTGGCATTCGAATGAGAAAGTAAACATTGAACCCAAGATTGGGGGGTTTGGAGGGCGGGAGGGGGAAAGGGTGGGAGAGAGAGCCTGCCTGGGGGCCAACTGGCCTCGCGAGGGTCCACGTGGGAGACAGCGCCCCCAGGCTGCTGGGGAAGGAACAGGCCCGGAGGCCGGGCACCTTGCAGTGTTCTGAGGCCAAAGCCACTGGCTTGGCCTCCCCACCTCTCTGCAGCACCAGGCGCCCAGGAGGGGGGCCCTAGAAGGAATATGGGTCCCTCCCCCCGTTCCAGCCCAGCCCAGCCCAGCCCAGCCCACCCCAGGGTCTTGCTCTGCGGTTCTGTCTTCACATCTGAGCATCCACGTCTTTTTCTCTGAGTGAGAAGACACGAGAACATAGCAGCATTCGTGGGGGCAGATGGGGGGGGTCCATGAGGACGATGATGGGGGACAGGACCAGGGGGTGGCTGGGGACGGACACCCGCTCTCGGAGGGGAAGCCGTTCCGGTGCGGGGGTCCCCCGGGGTAACGTGGGGTGGGGGACAGCACCTGAAGTGGGGCGGGCCTAATTGAGTGTCCCCCGGCAGTTCTCAGAGCCGCACAGGCAGGGGATCTTGACGTCCTCGATGGGGAACTTGTAGTCGTAGGTGATCTCCTCGTTGACGCTGATGTGTTGCTTGGAGTAGATGACGATCTTCTTCTGCGACTCCACCGTGATCACCTTGGCGTAGCAGTTGGGCTGTGGGGTGGGCAGAGGGGCGGCGCCAGGGTGAGGCCCCAACCCCGGGCACTCCGACCCCCGCCTGCCCCTCAAGCGCCAGCCTGGACCCCACCACAGACTCCAGGGAGGGTTGGGGACGAGCCTGGGCCAGGCCAGGCCAGGCTGGATGGAGGCTTTGGTGCCGCAGTGAAAAAGCAACTGGAGTTGTTGGAGGCGGTGGCTGAGAGGCACATCGGGGCCACCAAGCCAAGGGGGGAGCTCTGGGCCACCAAGCCCAGGCCTGAACCTCTGGGCATCATGCAGGTGCCGAGCTAGGGGCCCTAAGTACAACCTCCGACACCTACTTGGGTTTTGTTTATCTTGGGGTGGCCACATCTGGCAGTATTCAGGACTCACTCCTGCTCTATGCTCAGGAATCAATTCTAATGAAGTTCGGGAAACCCTCTGGGGTGCCGGGGTCGAAACCCGGGTCAGCCACGTGGAGGGCAAGTGCCTTCCCTGCTGTGCAGCCCACTAGATTTTATTTACTTTGGGGATCTTGTCTTTAGTTTCTCAGTCACGTCCAAAAGTGCTTAGGGCGAGGGCCGGAGCGATAGCACAGCAGTAGGGCATTTGCCCTGCATGCAGCCGACCTGGGATATCCCACATGGTCCCCTGTGCCTGCCAGGAGTGATTTCTGAGCACAGAGCCAGGAGTCATCCCTGAGTGCCACCAAGTGTGGCCCAAAAACAGTAACAAAAACAAAAGTACTTGGGGGATCATGTGGAACCCCAGGCCTCGAACCACAGATGCTCTGGCCCCACTCTGCCCCTCTGATCCCCTGCTGCCTCTCAGAAAGTTTCACTCTGCTCCCCGGCCTGCAGACTTGGGGCCCTTCGCCCCAAGAGCCTACTCCTTGATCACCCACTTTGGTCTTTCCAAACACACACACACACACACACACACACACACACACACACACACACACATATTTGGTCTTTCCAAACACACACACACACACACACACACACACACACACACACACACACACACACACACACACACACACACACACGACTGCCACACTGGCTGCATCCTACCTCTCTGGGCCACCACAGCCAACAACAAGGGGCATGTGCCAGCCAGGACAGCTGTATGGGAAACAGCCGCAGGCCTGCTGGGCTGCTTCACCAAGGAAAGATGGGGCTGCTTCCCAGGGGAAAGCTCGATGTACCTTTTGGACGCCCAGCCCGACCTCCCCCCCACCCCCCGATTTCCAACAGGGCTTCCCAACTCACATTGCAGCTGTGGTTGATGAAGCGCGCAAAGTTGCCACACTTGGTGGCGTCGATGATGGTGTCGTGGTCCACCCGGAACATGTAGCTGCTGCCAATGCCTTCGTCCTCGTAACGCTTCTCCCGCATGTCCGCGATCACCTGCAGGGGACAAGGCGGCGGTTTGGGGCCGGGCCTGGTCCGGGCCAGCTCTGACCTGCCCAGCCGCTGGGACGCCTACCTGGCGGATGTTCTGGCCCACGTACTCGATGACCATCTCGTCGGCTGCGATGGGCTCCATGGCGAACAGGCCCCAGTCGTGGATGTGGCTTTTGCAGAACTTGAGCTTTTTCTTGCGGAACTGTGGGAGCCGAGAAGGGGTGAGCGAGAGAGCGAGAGCCCTGGCCACGGGCCCTGCCGCTCCCTCTCCCCCAAGTACTACACCCCAGGCCGCACCTTGAGCTGGTTGAACTTGAGCAGGTCGCTGTCACAGCTGCCAGTGAAGGAGGACAGCAGGCGGCGCTGCTCCGAGCGCCTCTCAGACCCGGCCCGCGTAGACGCATGGGGCTGTGCAGGGATGCTCATGCCCTGCGGGACAGGATGCGGGGTCAGGGGGTGCAGCCCCGCCATGGCAAGGTTCTTGCTCTCGGCCATGTCTTGCCACTAAGTGTTCCTTGCCTCCCTGTCCTGTCCATCTGCAAATGCCACTTACTTCCTCCAGCGGAAGAGCCGATTCCCTGCTCCACGGCTCCAGGCCCCCCAAAACATCTGCACAGCCCAGAGAGGAGGGAGGGGGTGACGGCACAGTTCCCCTGGCCCTCCCATGGCCCCAAACTGCCCACACATTTGATTTGTTTCTGTTTTGGGCCACACCCAGCAATGCTCAGGACTGACTTCTGGTTGACTCTGGGCTTGGAATTCACTCCTGACAAACAAAGGGGGGACCGACCATATGGGATGCCAGGGATCAAACCCAACCAGCCGTGTGTGTGTGTGTGTGTGTGTGTGTGTGTGTGTGTGTGTGTGTGTGTGACATCTGGAACCCAGGGTGTGGGATCAAACCCAACCAGCCGTGTGTGTGTGTGTGTGTGTGTGTGTGTGTGTGTGTGTGTGACATCTGGAACCCAGGGTGTGGGATCAAACCCAACCAGCCGTGTGTGTGTGTGTGTGTGTGTGTGTGTGTGTGTGTGACATCTGGAACCCAGGGTGTGGGATCAAACCCAACCAGCCGTGTGTGTGTGTGTGTGTGTGTGTGTGTGTGTGACATCTGGAACCCAGGGTGTGTGTGTGTGTATCCACACATCAGGAACCCAGGATCCACTTCTATTGCTGACACCTCCTATTTCTGTTGCAGTCACGGACCCTGGCATCCCTGTTGCAAGCTCTTGCTTGGCTGATGCTGGCCACACACTCGGATGGGACCCATAGAGGGCAATGAGCTGAATGCCAATCCTCACTTCCAAAGACTCCTGAAATGAAGGCTTCCCCCCTTCCCACCCTTTCCTCTTTTCCCTTTCTTCCCCATTTCTCTCTTCCTCCCTGGCTTTCTTCTTCCTTCCCCCTCCTCTTCCTCCCTTCCGGGCCAGCTGGGCCATACCTGGGTATCTGCAGGGGGCTCTTCGGTGCTGGCGCGGCTGCTGTTGAGGTACCTGAGCTTATCCTTCTTGTCGATGGTATAGAAACCCTCGCTGCGGGCACAGCCCGTCACGTGCTCCCTGATGCCGTCCTCCCGCTTCTTCCTCTTAGCCGAGGAAAGGCTGGTGGGTAAGTATGAGTCAAGGGCCACATGGACGTTCTGGGGCCAACCTATCCTGTACCCCGGACTGCGAAAGTATGCTCCACCAAATGCACCCTTCTGCCCCACCCCCCAACGCCAGCCCAGCTCCTCTTCTCAAGCAAAGCCACACCACCCCAAAGTCAGGCTGGCCCTCAGGTAGGAGCACCCAGCTCTGTGCCCCTGGATCTTGTTTGAGTTTTCTTGTTTTTTTGGGCACCAACTGATAGTGCTCAGGGGTAACTCCTGGTAGGCTTGGGGGTTGGGACATTATGGGATGACAGAGATTGAACACATGGACCAGCTGACTGCAAGGCAAGTTGCTCTTCTCACTGTGCTCTCGCTCTCTCTCTGGCCTTGGAGGGCCTTTACAGGTGGCATTCTGCCTCGGTTTCTCCATCTGCCAGTGGCAAAACCATGGCTCCTCCCTCAGGGTCCTGTGTGCTCCAGTCAGCACCAAGTTTCTCCCACCACGTGACTGCGGCAGCTATACAATGGCCCCAGGTTGGGGTGTTGTGACCAGAGAAAACTTGACCCTGAGCCGGCAGCTGAGCCTCCCTGAGCCTGGCTCCTCCCTAAGATCTCACAACCAGCGACCCTACTGTGCTATCAAGAGACTCAACTAGGGGCCGGGCGGTGGCGCTGAAGGTAAGGTGCCTGCCTTACAAGCGCTAGCCAAGGAACGGACAGCGGTTCGATCCCCCGGCGTCCCATATGGTTCCCCCAAGCCAGGGGCGATTTCTGAGCACATAGCCAGGAGTAACCCCTGAGCGTCAAACGGGTGTGGCCCAAAAACCAAAAAAAAAAAAAAAAAAAAAGAGACTCAACTAAACTCAGCGCAGGGGATGTGACTGGGGGGAGGCGGGCAGAGGGCCCCCCCCACGACCGTGTGGCAGGATATAGGGGTGGTACACCCAGAGCGTGTCGTTGAGCCAGTCCATGCCGTTGTCCTGCTGCAACAGGCGCTCGTAGGTGACGCACAGAAAGCGGATGTCCTCGTCGTCGATGCCACCATTCCAGATGTCGTAGAGGATGGTCATCTCCTCGAACTCCGTGCGCGGCCGGAACAAGGGCTGCGGTGGCGAGAGCTCGGGCGAGGCGGGGGCCACGGCCAGGTCCTCGGGCCGCTTCTTGAGGGGCCGAGCAGGCCGCCCCTTGGCCAGTTCCAGCAGCTCCTCGGTGGTCTCGTCCCGTCCTCGGGGCCCAGGCGGGATGGCCTCGGATGGCCACTGGTTCTCCAGTTCCTTGAAGGGCAGCTTGGTGGTCGGTGCCAGGGGAGGCAGCGGGGGCGGCGGGGGCTGGGGGGGCAAGGGCAGCGGGGGGGCGGGGATCCCCGTGTTCCGGAAGTCCAAGGTAACTGTCCGAGGGTCGTGGGTGCTGGGGAAGACTGGAGCCTGAGGCTGGCCTGGCAGGAGCAGGAGGTCCCGGCCCAGGGCAGTGCCCCCAGGTGGCCGTACCAGGGACCCATCCAAGGACAGGCCAGCGGGTGGTGATCGCCGAGGCCGGCCCGGCTTCCTCTTCATGGGGGGTGGGCAGGGAGCCAGGGAGGCAGGCAGCAGCGGGGGCAGCTGGCCCGGGGGCCGAGTCGGAGCCCGCAGGACTGGCAGTGCCAGGGGCAGAGGCAGGGGCAGGGGTAGAGGCAGGGGCAGGCCGGCATCCAGGAGCACGGGAGAAGCCAGCGGCCCAGCACGCTCGTCCCGCCGGCCTGCCGGGAGGGGGCACACGGGCAGGAGCAGGGGGCCTCCAGGCTCGGGGAAGGTGGGCGTGAAGCTGAAGTCCCGGCCTGGAGTCCTGGGGAGGCCCCCGCTGCTTAAGCTGGGTGATGGGGCAGGGTAGGAGAAGGGGCTGCCAGGCACCTGGGGGGAGCTCAGGGACAGGCCGCTGCTGCCCCCCGACAGTGGGGGGTCCCCACCGGGTGTCGCAGGTACTGTCTCCGTGCTCTGCGACTTGGCCAGTAGGCCAGGAGTCCTCGGGGGCTGGTCATCGGGGGGAAGATCCAATGGGACGGGAGGGGGCTCTGGGGTCTCAGGCTCTGGCGGGGGGCTGGGCGGCCGGAGGGGTGGCAGCGGTGGCTGCAGGGATCCGGAGCACAGCACAGGAGGTTCGGGCACGACTTCCAGGACAATCTCTGCAGAGAGACAGGCCAGTACCACCTCAGTCCCTGCCCTACCTCTTAGGTAGGGCCAGCTGGTCTACGACTCTATACCCAAAGAGACCCCGGGACACAAGCCAGCCACAACCAGTCTGGTGAGTGGCAGAGGAGGGGGACAACGGTCCCTGACCAGACGCACCCCAGAGAATAATCCAGACAAGGGTACAGGGTGGGGACCCGCAGGTTGCCTTTTTCCCTATTCATCTCTCAGCACTCGGCTGGCGGCCCGCTGAGGACACATGAGCTGAGAACAGAGATTGTGGGTCCGGGCCATGTGCTCAGTGTGTATGAGGGAATGTGTGAGTACGTGTGGGTGTGTCTTTGTGTATCAGCATGTGGCTATGAGTGTTGAGTCTGTATGAGTGTTTGTGGATCAGTGTGTGTCTAACGGAATGTGAATTTGGAGTGTGTTTACATATGGATGAACATGTGTCTGAGGGAGTTGCATGAGTAAGTGTGGGTATGTGTGTGTTTGTGTGTGTGTGTGTGTGTATGATTAAGGGAGGCCACATACCAGTGGGGATCACTAGAAGTGCACTTCGGCCCCCAACTCTGGAAATGTCTTATGGGCCAGTGGGCCGAGGGGAAGGAGCCAGACGAGGGCAGTGGTGTTTGGGGAGCTGAGCCCTGGCACCAGGTCACCCCCACCCCATGCCAGGACCCCCTGGACTGGGCTGCACGCCAGCACCCCTCCCCTGTGCCCGGCATTACCTGGAGTGGGCTCCGGAGACAGGGTGGGCTGGGCCTCCATCTCTTTGGGTGGGGGCTCGGGGGTCCTTAGCCTAGTTCCCTCTTGGCTCAGGCCCAGCTCCGAAGGGGGCTCCTGGTACCCAGCCACCTCTTTGGTGCCTGGGGGCATCGGGGGCTCCTCCAGCCTGGGGCTCTGGCCCTCAGGGACTCCGTCCTCCACCTCAATGTCCACCTCCTCCTCCTCTTCTTCCTCCTCCTCCTTCGCATCCCCAGGCTCCAGCACTGGGGCCCCCACCACGGCCATGTCCTCAACGTCCTCCCGGGGAGCAGTGGGGGCCTTGCTCTCCTCCTCCTCCTCCTCCTCTTCCTCCTCCTCCACTTCTTCCTCCTCCACGGCTTCCTCCTCCTCCTCCTCCTCCTCTTCCTTCTCTGCCTCGGCCTCTTCCACCATGTCCAGCTCCTCTTCATCCTCAGATGACGAGGACGACGACGACTCGGAACTGGACTCATACTCGGACGTGTCGGAGCTTTCGCTGGAGGAGCTGGCGCCAGTCTTGGAGCTGATGACACTCAGTGCCTCTTCTGGGAAGGACAGAGAAACACATGTCACCCCTGCGCCTAGCCCAGGTGCCCTCCACCCCCGAGCGTCATCCGTCTGAGACATGGTCCCTCTGAGCCTGCCAGGAGAGATTTCAGAGTGCAGAGCCAGGAGTAACCAGAGAGCCTCTGGATATGGCCCAAAACCAAAAAATAAAATAAATTACTCCTGGGGCTGGCGAGATAGCATGGAGTTAGGGCATTTGCCTTGCATGCAGAAGGACAGTGGTTCAAATCCCGGCATCCCATATGGTCCCCTGAGCCTGCCAGGAGTGATTTCTGAGCGTAGAGCCGGGAGTGGCCCCTGAGCGCTGCCGGGTGTGACCCAAAAAAACAAAACAAAAAAAATTACTCCTGGTAGGCTCAGCATCCAGGAATGCTGGCAATCAAACTCGGGTAGGCTACGTGCAAGGCAAATGCCTTCCTCATGGTGCTATCACTCCAGCTCCTCTTTCAATAATTTTTTTTTTCTGGGGTGTTAACACTAGCATGCAGTGCTGGGGATATACCCAACCCTGAGGTTACCCAGGAGGTCATTTCTGGCCATGTTCAGCAATCAAAGCATCTGGCTTAGCCCACTAAGTTGTCTTTGGCACCAAACCAGCCATTTTCAAGTGCCCCGTTCTGTGGCTCTTGACGCATCTGCTAGGTCTCCTCCTGTCCTAGCACTCCCTGCCCTGGCCCCCAGTAACTGAGACATGTCCTGGACAAACTGTGCGGCGCGCACGCACACACACATACACACACACCGCACACACATGGCAACGGGCCTGGGCACATGTGAGCAAGTCTCACCTCCCAGTCCCCCCACTCCCGCGGCCACTCACCTCCAGCTGAGGTCCCATCTCCCTTCTCGGTCGCCTCCATTATGGCTATGTCCTGGTCCTCGTGCTCAGACTCGGCTTGGTCATCGTCGCTGTCTTCGTCTTCGTCCTGGGAATGGTGAGGCAGAGGATGAGCCCTGGGGTCTCACACACACACACCCCCCATCAGTCCGAGCCCCCGTACCCCTAACCCTGGCTGCCCTGCATTTTGCACCTTGTCTGATGTGGAAGAGGTGGAGCTCTTACTCCTGGCACTCCTCTCCTCCTCCTCCTCTTCTTCCTCTTCCACAGCCTCCTCTTCCTCTTCCTCCTCCTCCTCCTCCTCGGTGCTTCCTCGCTCCTCCTTGTCGGAGGCCGAGGACGAGGGGGAGGCCGAGGATGAGCTAGAGGACGAGGACGCCGAGGAGGCCGAGGACACGGACAGAGACTCCTTCTCATCTTCCTCCCCGCCGCTGTCCAGCTCCAGGGGCCGAGCGGGCCGTCGCCGGACCATGCTCTTGGGGTCACGCTTGGCCAGCTCGCCAGGGGGGTCAGCCACGTCCCGGTCCCGCTCACGCTCCGACTCTAGGAGGGAGACTAAGGGGTCACAGGATGTGGGGGGCTTCCCACCGCATTCCCCCTGCAGGGAGCCCCAGACCACAAACCTTCATCTTCCTCATCCACTGAGGTAGAGGGCCGTAGGCGTTTCTGGTCACCAGCCGAGGCCGAGTCAGGAGGTTCCTTCCTCTTGACTTTGAAGGAGGGCAGGCGGATGGCACCCCGCAGGCCGATGCCCAGGCCCAGGCCCTCGTAGCCTAAGCCCTCACCCTTGCCCCAGGATTCCAGCAGGCTCGAGGCGAGGCGGTCCTTGGGCTTCGGCCTGTCCTCGTCCTTGTGGTCACCCGACTTCACCGGAGTCAGCGAGGCCTATAGAGTGGGGGGGACAGTTGCATGATTAGCAGGGCGCTGGCCGAGACATTGCCTGCGTGGCTCCGAGTTGGGTGTTGGGGCTGAGGCTCGGGGAGGAGAACCCCACCTTTGCTGAACGCTCCTTCTTGGCCCACCACTCGTCGAAGGCCCGGAAGGCCACCACCTCCACCATCTTGCGGTTCAGGTCACGCTTCATGATGGCCTTCAGCTCCTTGAGCACCACCAGCAGGACCCCGTCCACCGTGGCCTTGTGGGGATCCTCCTGCCGTGGGACGTAGCCCGGCGGTGGCACAGATGGGTCGAACTTGGGCAGGGGGGGCCAGGGCTGGCCACGGCTAGGGCCGGCCGCATTGCTCAAGCTGAAGGGGCCGCGGTAGGGGGGCAGGTTGACAAATTGAAGCCCAGCCGCCATGAAAGGGGGATAGGGACAGGCACCGTGGCCCGTCATCAGCCGGCTGAGCATCTGTGTTTGCATCTGGAAGGACATGGGCATCCCCCCCCACTGGCCTCCCAGCACATGGCTCATGTCCACTTGCATGACGGGGAACAGGCCTGGGGGGAACGGCGGCAGCGGTGGCAGGATGGGCGGTGGCGGGACGCCCGGAGGTGCTGGCAAGGGCGGTGGGGGCACAGTCACAGCCGGGTGAGCCGGGGGTGGTGGCGGCGGCGGCGGTGGCAGAGGGGGTGGCATAGGGAAGCCTGGCTGCGGTGGTGGCGGAGGCGGTGGTGGCGGCAGGGGCGGGAATCCCGGCGGAGGTGGCAGCGGTAGGGTCGCGGCCAGCACAGATTGGGCAGTCACGGACCCAGCCCCCGGGGTCACCACCATGGGCTTGGGGCAGTCAGCGCTGGTGATGGGGGCTGATGGCATCTCATCGTCTGAGATCTCCATGTCTTCGCCCGAGGACTGCTGGCCCTGTGGGGACAGAGAGCCAGTGAGGGGTGACCGGGGAAGGGAGGCTGTCACTTCCCACAGGTGCACTGTGCGCCGGTTACCATGCCCAGGAAAGGGCCAGGGCCAGGTGAGGCGGGAGATGCCTCGTCTCTAGGGAGGAAAGGGGGAGAGGCGAGAAGTACATTGTGGGGTTTGCAGACAGGGAGATAATGTACTAAGTTCCGTCTATCTCAGCTCATGTCCAGCCGTACTTTGCTAGCTGGATATCAGAGACCCCCATCGCCTCCATGTCTCTGGAGAAGAAACTGGGGCGCTGAGCTCCAGCAAGCTAGCTGAGCAGCCGGACCTGAACCGAGACCTGTGCCTCTAGTCGGGCTGCCTTCCTGTCTCAGGGGACAGAGGCTCCAGGCATGTCTGAGGGCAGTGTCCTTGGTCTCCCCAGGCCAGTGAGGAGGGAACAGGAGGGTGGTAGGACAGTGTTCGTGGGGTGCCAGGGACAGAGAACTGTTGGCGGGCTAGTGGGGGCCCTCTGCGAAGGGTGAGAGATCAGAGGTGACAGTGAGGAAAGAAGAGGAAGGAAAGCCCAGGAGACTAGCTAGGAAGCTCGGGATATGACTGGGTCATTTCCTCAGAGTTCCCTTCATCCTCTGGAGCTCATCAAAAGGGAACGGGCCCAAGTTCAATCCCCAGCATCCCATAGGGTCCCCCAAGCCTGCCAAGAGCAATTTCTGAGCCCAGAGCCAGGAGTAACCCCTGAACGCTGCGGGTGTGGTCCCAAAACAGAACAAACAACAAACAACAAAAAAGGGGTCCACCGGTCACATCACCAAATAAGGGACCAGCACACGGAGGGTTAAGTAGGAGCACAGCCACAAGCCAATCACAGAGCTATGGGATCACTGAGCACACTCCGCCCCAGGCCAGCTCGGCCCTCCCACCCAGGGGCGGGGAGAGAGGGGAGGAGGGCGGAGGGAGGAGCAGGGGGATGGATCCCTGCGACCCTGCCAGGGCTCTGAAGACCTCAGCCAAGCTGTGTGGGGTGAGGTGAAGTGGCCTCTCTGGTCCCATTTCACAGACCCCAAAACTGAGGGAGGCCCCAGAGGCACAGAGGCTTCGCCAGGGCCACTCAGAGCTGAGGCTCGCGGTTCAAGTTTCAATCAATGCCTGAACTGATGGGCCCTGAACGGGTGAGCTCAGGCCTCACTCAGTGAAGCTTTATTTCCCCCCTCCAGGCTCCCTAGACTCCCCCCAAGTGCTCTTCCCAGGGCCTGGGGACCTGAACCCTGCTCTCAGGGTCCGAGAGTCCAGGGCACATCTCCAGGACCAGACCCAGGGATCCCAGGTGCTGTTCTCCCGGTGACCAGGAGGGGGTGCCCGCGGGCCAGCCTGAGCCCAGCCAGTTCTTGGGGCTCTCCTCAGTTCCCTCAAACTATCCCAGCCCTCTGACTACTCTCTCCAGCCAGGACATCTGCAGCCCCCACCCAATCCCAGACCGACCCCTCACCCCGTCCTCCAGGACACCTGGCATCAGAAATCACTGACCTCCAGGAAGTACTTGCCCCCACCCCTGGCCCTCCACGTGCTGTTTCCTGTTTCTCTGAGGCAGCAGGAGGGGACCCTGCTCCCCAAGGCCTGCAGGACACCCTGAGGTTCCCTCGAAGCCCCATAGGGAACCCACAGGCTCCAACTCAAAAAAGCCAGGTGGGAAGACCCATCCTGCACCCCACCCATCAGCAGTGGGTCCCCAACCTGCCTTCTGGCTGCTGTCACCCGTGAGGGCTGGTCCAAGGAAAGACACAGCAGGCAGGGCCCTGTGCTGTCTCCCACTAGCTCCCCTTCTTCCTCAAGCACCCTCCTAAAACTTGCCCCTAGGTCACAGAGCACTCTGACGGGCCAGGATCATACCAGAAGAAGGGGGAAGGTGTCCAGAATCACCGCTCCACCCCAGGGCCTCTTGAGTTCAGAAGAATCCTCCCCAAGCAGCCCCCATTGGGAGCCTATCTCCTCCCTGAACCCCCTCTCTGGCCAGCAGAGCTGGAGACTGCATCGAGTCTCCACGGATGGGCAACTCGCCCAGGACCTGGCAGCAAACCTGCTCCCCATCAAACACATCGGCTTCTCCATGGTCCCCCTCTTGGATGTAGGGTCCTCTGAGTGCCTCCGGCTCTCCTGGATGGAAAGCTTTTCATGACTGAGAGGGGAAGCTACAAAGATGGGGGACAGGCATTTGCCTGCACGTGGCCGACACAGATAGGCCTAGGTTTCAATCCCCAGCATCCCATAGGGTTCCCTGACCTGCCAGGAGCGACTTCTGAACGCAGAGCCAGGGTTATGTCCCCAAAGCAAACCAAAAAGACATACAGACAGGCAGGGCCCAAGGGGTTGGTACCTCATCCATCTTCTCAGAGGTTGGGGTCCTGTCTCTGGCCAGGTCCAAGGCCACCTCTGCCGCCTGACCCAGAACACCCGGCAGGGTCCGGGCCGGCCCAGGTCTCGCTCGTCGCGTCGACATCCGAGTCCGAGTCGGCAGGGGCGTGGGGGCTGATGTCCCTCCAGGCCGGTGCTGGACGGGCGCGACGAGGGTGGCGAGAGCCCACGAGAAGCCGGGCTGGGCCACGTTGGCGCCGAAGGGGGCGAGCGGGGGAGAGCTGGAGAGATGAGGAGGAGATGGGGCTCCCCTCCATGCGCAAGCCTCAGGGTCCGAGTCGTGCTCCCGGAGGAAGGGCAGCTTGGTGCGCTGCTCCTTGAGCAGCATCTCGATGCGCGAGTCCAGGCTGTCGTGCGCCTTCTCGGGCCCAGGAGAGGAGGACTCGAGCGAGTGGGCGTGCCAGGGCTGTCGCAGGGCTTCCGGGGCTCCAGCCAAAGGTGGTGCCGGCCGCCCAGCTCCATGCAGTTGGCCCTCGGGTGGCAACGGTGGGGGGCCCGGGGGTGTTCCCCGGCTTTCTCCGTAGCTAGCGGCTCAGCCTCGGGGGCAGCGGTGGGGGAGCCGGGGCTCTGCGGAACCTCCCCCGCTGTCCCGGACCCAAAGGTCGGGGTAGGGAGGGCTCTCGGGGGGGCGGAGGGTAGGGCGGCACGGGAGTCTGGTATTGTGGCGAGAAGGCCGACTTGAAGGGCACGCCAGTGGCTGGGGCACAGGGGCCGGTGGCGGGGTGTGGCGAAGTGGCCGAGTCTGGTGGCTGGGTCTTTGAACGGGGCGCCCCGCCTGCAGCTGACCGCCCCGAATGGGAGGTCCCCAGGACCCCGGTAGGCCACCCGAGGCCCCTGCCCCTGGCCGGAACGCCCCCCCGAGGAGCCAGCACGTAGTGATGCTCATGGCGGCGGTTGTAAGCGTTCCGTGAACTTGCTCTCGTGGCGCCGGGCCTTGAAGGTGTTGGAGGGGTCCTTGGCCGAAGAGGTAGGAGGGTGTGGGCTGCCTGCTGGAGTAGCTGGAACTCCTGGGAGAAGGGTGGTGCCCAGGCGCGTATGAGAGCGGGGTGCCCTGTCCGTAAGGAGTTGGGGTGTCCAAGCGGCGGCTGGGAGTAGGCCCGTGTCCTGGTAGAAGGGCGTCCCCCCCGCTGGTGGGGGTTGACAGCAGACGAGCCTGAGCCCACCCGCCTGTAGATAAGGCCCCCGTCCTTGAGGCGCTTGAGAGCATCGGAGAGCTGGGAAGAGAGTGGGGGGAAGAGTGGAGTCCACTGCAGGAGCTGCAAGCCCACAGGGTCCTGTTCTGTTCCAGGCCTGCGACAGGCAGCAAGGAAGAGGTGGGGGCTCACCCACCTGTCTCTAATCACTGAGCAGCCAATTATACTGCAAGACATTCTATAGTCTGGGGTTGAGAGCGACTAATGACAGGGGGGTAAAGTGCTCTTCTGTATGTGACTAACACCCAACACCCCATAGGGTTCCCCAAGTCTGCCAGGAGCGATTTCTGAGTGCAAAGCCTGGAGTAACCCTTGAGTACTGCCAGGTGTGACCCAAAAAACAAAAAAGAAAGAGAAGGAAGGAGGGAGGGAGGAAGGAAGGAAGAAGGAAGGAAGGAAGTAGGAAGGAAGGAAGTAGAAGGAAGGAAGGAAGGAAGGAAGGGAGAGAAGGGAGGAAGGAAGGAAGGGAAGAAGGAAGGAAGGGAAGAAGGGAGGGAAGAAACGGGAGGAAGGAGGGAGGAAGAGGAAGAGAAGGAGAAAAAGAAAAGGAAGGAAAGAGAGGAAGGAGAAAAAAGAAAAAGGTGGAAGGAAGGAAAAATAAAAGGCAAGGAAGGCAGGCAGGAGGGAATGGAGGGAAGGAGGGAAGAAAAAGAGAGGCAGAGCAGAAGGAGGGAGGGATAAATAGAGGAAAGGAGGAAGAAAGTTAGTTTATTGGCTTCCTGAGATCCCCAGAAGAGAGAAGATCCAGCATCCAGGCAGGAAGAGGGCTTTTTCATTCGGGCCCAGGGTCCTTTCAAGCAGGAGCAAAAACTGTTGAGTGCAGGAACTGGTAGACCAGACCCTGTTTCCTCCACACCAACCCCTGCGGCCAGGTGAAAGTGGGTGCTGGGTGAAATACCTCCTGAGCTGGGAAAGACACTTGGGGGGGTGAGGAGTGCTGGGAGCATCTGGGGAGGACTCAGTCTTGCTGGCTAGATTCTGGGGGTCCAGTGGAGGGGTGCAGGGTGAGACTTTCTAGTTCCAGGGAACAGCGGCAGGTGGGGGGGGGGGCGCCTCTCCTGCCCTGGTGCCTGAGGTTGGAACTGGGGACAGAGCTGGGGGTGCCGGGGCCGAGGGAGATCTACCCACCTGCAAGGTCTCGTTCACAAGGGGGGGGACACAGCATCCAGCTCACCCACCGGGAGGGTCTGGGGCGTATAGCGGCCGGTGACCAGCAGCTCATAGAACCGCATACGTGTCTCCCCTGTGAGGGGGGCAAGATGGGGGCCCCGTGAGAGTGGGACCGGGTGCCCATACACCATTGGTAGTCTTGTGCCCAAGCCCCCAGCCTGACCACGCCCTCTACTCCTCCTTCCTGCGTCTGAGATTCAAAATGTATTCCCCAAATGCCGGGAATTCCCCCAAGACCAAAATACTGACACTCCTGCTCCTCCACTCCCCCCCCCCCAACAAAATCCTTTTCTGCCACCTGGGCCCTTGGTGGCACCCAAAGTAACCAATCGTGAGGTCTTCCCACTGGGAGCAAGGAGCTGCGGGAGGGAGGAAGTGGAGAGAGAGGAGCCCCAGGTGGTCGCTGAGCGGCCACAGGTCCAGCACCCCTGGAAGAGACCCTCCTCCTTCCTTCCTTCCTCCCTCCACTGCTACAGTGGCCCATTAGCTGCATGAATATGCAAAGAAGGAAGCCCGTTCCTGGAACTCTTGGGCTCTGCAGCCGCCACTTCTGCTCTTGCTAGAAATGCAAGAAGCTTCTTTTTTTGCGTTTGTTTTTTTTTTATTTTAGAAACTAAGTTTCTAAAAGGGGGAGATGACTGGTGCACAGAGTGAGCGAGCCCTCTCCAGTGATTCTCATAACAATTCCAGCCTACAACTCCCCCCATAGAAGCAGGCGGAACTAGTCCCATGCATGGCCCCCCAACACACACACACACACACACACACTAGTCCCATGCATGGCCCCCCAACACACACACACACACACACACACACACGCACGCACACGCGCGAGAAACTTGGAAGGAGACTTGAGCTTATAAACTACTACTGGGTGAGTGTAGGGCCACCTTGAGTCCCTCTGAAACATGAAAGTGAGTCCCCCCCCCCATTTAGAAGTCCCAGGGGGCCTTGAAGACGATGCACACCAGGCCAGGTTGAAGTCACATTAAAGCCAAACGAAAGGAGGGTCTGACTTGAGCCCTAGCTGCCCCAGACCCTGAGCTTACACCCCTTCTCTCAGGCTGACAGGCACAGGCCACCACCACCACCACCACCCCGCCCGCTAGGGCCCCCCAACATCACCACAGGGTCTGCCCAAGTGACCGAGGGCCAGAGGTGGCGGGGTGTCAGACCAGGCACTCGCTCACACGAGGAACTTCCCTAGAGACCACAGGCCCAGTGTGGGGACGCCCTCCAGCCTCCCCAGCCTTCCCAGTGGGCGGGAACAGCCCGAGCTGGGTTCCCAGGCTCGGGAGGCGCTGCTGTCTCTTTAAGAGAGGAGGGGAGGTGGCCGAGGGAGCCATCCAGCTCCCCAGAGCTGAACCTTCTCAATGAAGCCACACTCCGGGACCCTTGGAGCTGGGGGATCTCCTCTCTTTTCAGCTAGAGCTATCTTGGGGGGCCGCCCTCTGCCACCACCCCACTCCCCAGTCAACCAACCCAGCCACTTGCCTTCCTTCCCTCGATGCAGCTGGGGCAACACTAGGGACTGTCTCTAACCCCCCCCCAGGCCACCAGGGCTCCCAGTGAGGGGCCCAAAGGGGGTGCCGGCGGTGGGGTAAGCCTCTGGGGGGGTTCCCCAGAGGTGTAGTGGCCAAGGACAGGCACATTTGGTAAATTACAGCCCTGTCTCCTAGCAACAGACAACACACTTCGCGACACGTGACTGCCTAGGGAGGACACACACACACACACACACACACACACACACAGGGGTTAGGGGGGCGTCCAAGGAAGAGAGGGGAGGGAAGGGCACCCCGAGAAGTGAGGGAGCAGGCGGGCAAGGCCTCACCTTTGGTGTCCAGTTCCACGTGGATAATGTTGCCCATGACAGAGGTGCTGTGCAAGTGCTGCACGGCCTCCTTGGCCCCCCGCACCGTGGCGAACACCACCTTGGCGATGCCCAGGTGCTTCTTGGTCTTGGGGTTGTAGAGAATCTCCACCTCTTCCACCTCCCCATACTTCTTGCACATGTCCCTCAGGAAGTTCTCGCGGACGTTGTCGTTGAGCTTGGCAAATGTCACCTGCTTCGGAGGCACCGGGCCCACGTAGAACTCGTCGATCTGGCGGCAGGGGCCAGGGAAGGGAGTTGTTTTCCAGTATTTTTTTCTGACGGGGAAACACCCCCCCCCCACACACACACACCGCTCCCCACTCACATGCTCCAGTGGAAGACAAAAGAAGATTTAAATGAAAATTAATTTGGGGGAAGGAAAGAAAAAGACAGGCAGGCGGGCCCGGGAAGCAGAGGATGAAATCGTTTGGAACGTGGAAGTCCTCAGGCTTCGCAAGGGAAGGGGAGAGGAAGCAGTTTCTCTTTCGGCACCCTCGGGGGCCCTGGGCGACCCGAAAGGGAAAGTCGCCCTTTCCTAAAGGGCCCCGAAAGGTGAAGGGGGCGGGTCCCAGGCCAAGCCCCCAGGCGGGCAGGGGCAGGAGCAGGGGCTGGGGCAGGGCAAGGACCACCAGGCCGGGAAGAGGAGAGCCTGGGGGCCCGCTGGGGGCTTTGAGGGGGTCAGGGTCGACAGCTCCCCAGCCCAAACTTCCTGGAGTGGGGGGTGCATCCTGGTCCTGGTCCTGGCGGGAACCTGGCGGGGCCGGGCCGGGCTGGGCCAACTGGACTGGACTGACGTTATTTTGGAACTCGGGCAGTGTGGGGGGGAGGCGGAGGGAGGGCGCGGAGAAGGGGCCTCGGGAGGGGAGGATCCTACCTTGAATTTGGGCACCGACAGCTCCAGCTCCTTGTTTTTGGTCCAGATGCCCACGACCCGCGGATCCTCCACGATCTCCACGGGGCGGTTGCTGGACATCTGCGTGCGGGGAGGAGAGCGTGTGCGGGTGGGTGGGGGGCGCAGTGGGGGTCAGGTTAGATTCGGGGGGGACCAGGGGTGCCAGGGGCAGGGCCAGGCCCAGACCCCAAACCCAGACAGGACCCCCACCCACCCAGCCAGCCAGCCAGCCAGCCAGCCTTGTGAAGGAAGGGGGCACTTGTCAAACTCGGGCCTGGGCCAACGAGGCTGACAGTTGGCCGGGACGGGCTGTGTGTGTGTGTGCGCGCGCGCGCGTGTGTGTGTCTGGGGCAGCGGGTGGCTTTCCCCGGCCGGGCCGCTCACCGCCAGGCTGAAGTGCTGCCCATCGTAGCGGTACAGCTTGTGGTGGCCCTTCTTGAGGGCCGGGTCGATCATCAACTTGTAACTCCTCCAGTGGTGGTTCCTCCTCTCGCCCGAGGGGCCGGGCTGCGGCGGGGGCGGCTGCTGGTGGGGGTGGGGGGGGGGTGTCCTCCATGCCGTTAGCCCAACCTGGAGGGGAGAGAGGGAAGGCGGCAAGCGGCCGGTCAGTCGGTCGGTCGGTCGGTCGGTCGGTCGGCCGGCCAGCCGGCTGTGGGCCCGACGCACGGACACGGCACGGACGCACACACAAACACCCAACACCCAGCAATGCCCCATGCGGGGGGCCCTTCCCGCCTAGCCGTGCGCCCCCAAACCCAGACCCCCAAAGCAGCCAGCCGAGCCGGGGCCCCTCGAAGATTCCAAGGGATCGGGGTCCCGGGGCGCACGGTTGGGGGGAAGGAAGGGAAGGACGCGGGCTCCGGCCATGGTGCGCGGCGCGGCGCGGCCCGGCCCGGCCCGGCTCGGCTCGGCCCGGCGTGGCGTGGCTGGCTCGGGCAGGCGGGCAGGCGGGCGGGCGGGCTCGGGGCTCGCTCGCTCGCGGCAGGCCCGGCCCGGCCCGGCTGGGCTCAACTCGGCTCGGCTCGGCTCGCCCGCCCGTCCGCCCGGCCCGGCCTCTTACATCCCCGCCGGGCGCCGGCCTCCCCGCGCCGCCAGCCAGTACATGGTGTCCCCCGCGGGAGCCGGGGCCGGGGCGGCCGGGGCCGGGGCTGCTGCTCCTGCCGCTGCCGCTGCTGCTGGCCGGGAGGAGGCGGCTGGCGGCGGAGCCTCGGCTCCCAGAAGCCGCACATCCCACAATACACCGCCAAGGAGCCCGGCCCGACGCTCACCCTCCTCCTCGCCGCCGCCTCCTCCTCCTCCTCCTCCTCTTCCTCCGCCTCCTCCTCCTCCTGCCCCTGCTCCCGCCGCTCGCTCGCTCCCTCCCGGCGGCGGCGGCAGCTGCGCCGCCAAAGCCCCGGGCCCCAGCGGCCGGCCCCCCGCCCCGCGCCCGCGCGCGCCCTGCGCTCCCTCCCCGGGGGAAGCCGGGCCTTGCGCGGCTCCCTCCTGCTGGGACTCACCCAGGTGGGCCGGGGGGCCGGGGGCAGGCAGGGCGGGCCGCGCCGGCTGGGGGACATGGCTGGGCTGCGGCCCAGGGGGGTCTCTGCCTCTGCCTCTGCCCGCGTCGGCCTCCCGCGCCCTCAGCCCGGGCGCCCCGACCTGGCCATCGCGGCCCCTGCCCTGGCGCCCCGACGTGCCGCTGCCCAGCCGCCTGGGCCGAGGGGGACGCAGGCGGCACGGTGGGCGGCCTGGCTGGGGCTGGGGCTTGGGGCCTTTCCCTCGCTGCTGCTGCTGCTGCTGCCGGAGACGGGGTGGACGCGTGTCCCTGTGTGTACAGTGTGGCTGCCCAGTGCTTGGGTGGACGCGGGGAGCCCGCAGGAGGCTGGTGGCACTAGGGGAGGGCGGAGGCAAGTCGACTGACTGACTGTGGCTGCAAGGCCGAGTCGCTTGCAATCGAGGTTTCGGGGCTGCAGCTTCCTCCCGGGCCCGGGCCGCCGCCTCCTCCCCGCCAGAGGGGCCGGAGCGGCAGAGGAGCCGGGCAGAGGCCGGCCAGGCCCACTGGCAGCCGGGCTAGCCATGGCCCCGAGCTGGCCAGTCCTTCCTTCCTCGGGGAGGAGAGGGGATGCAAGCCTGGCCAGGCCCCAAGGGCTGACGGAGGGAGGCTGTGTGTGTGTGTGTGTGTGTGTCTGTGTGTCTGTGTGTCTGTGCGTGTGTGTAATCGCCCTGTTCCACTTTGGGGAGCAGCAGCGCCGACTGATTGTCTCCCACACCAACCCCTTCTTGTTTTGTTTGTTTTTTGGGTTTTGGGCCACACCCGGCGGTGCTCAGGGGTTACTACTCCTGGCTGTCTACTCAGAAATAGCTCCTGGCAGGCACGGGGGACCCTATGGGACACCGGGATTCAAACCAACCACCTCTGGTCCTGGATCGGCTGCTTGCAAGGCAAACGCCGCTGTGCTCTCTCTCCGGGCCCATCCACCCCTTCTCTCTGCATTTTCTTTCCCTTCCCCTTTGCTTTCTGCAAAGGGCCCATCAGCACGCGGCTCCCATTTTGTCAGCCCGACTCCGACTCCAACTCCGAGCTCGGGCCGTGGACGAGGACGAGGACGAGGACACCCACCAGGCCCGCCCAGCAGCCCCCCGCACGACCCCTTCCCGGCCGAGCCCACAGGCGCCTGCCTCCAAGGCCCCCCACGGCAATGGCCGCGCCGGGCGTCGCCGGCGGTGCGGCCTCAGCGCGAGGCTCACTTCCGGGCTCTGCCGGCGGGCCGCGCGGCGCTGATTGGCCGGCGCGGGGGCGGCGGGGCGCGGCAGCCAATCAGCGCGCGGCTTGTTGCGGGCTCGGGCTATTAGACGCGGCGCCGCCGGGCCGCCCTGCTCAGACGCAAGGAGAGGCCGGCCTGGGCGAGGCGGGAGCCATTTTCCTGCAAGGGATGAAACGGCCAAGCGGGTTTTTTCCTGGCTCGCAAATGGGGAACGAGTGTGGCTGTTGTTTTGCGCCTCTTGCCTTTGACTCCACCATCCATCCATCCAGTGCAGGACGCCTCTGTCATGTCTGAACGTTTGTCAGCAGGCTAAAGGACTCAAAACTGGAAGAATTGCAAAGAAGATGCTTTTTATTTTTCCCAAAAAAAAAATTAGATCTGGATTTTTTTTTTTTTTGGTTCTTGTTGTTTTGCCTCATGACTCGGAATCCATCTTTGTCTTGTATAACCAGGTCATAGCACACCCTTCATGTCAGCAGTTAACAATTTTGAATTCCAAAAAAAAAACAACCTAAGTAAATGACATTTAATTTTATTTTTTTTTTTACTTTTTTTGTTTTTGGGGTATTTTTTTTTTCCTTGGGAGGTTGGGAGGGAGCTGGGAGCTGTCTTAATCTGTATTCTCTTTGGCTGAACAATAAATTTTTTTAAATATCTAGTTTCCTCTATTAAAACACTTAAAACCTAGCCATCTTATTAACTCCTGCTCTGTTGTTTTTCTTTTTTTAACAAGGTAATGTTTTCAATGTCTAGTTGCAAGATAGGTGAAGTGGCAGCAACAACAAAAAAATAACTAAATCTTTTGTTACTCTTTTTAAGTGGTTCAAAACCTTTTTCCATTGTAAGTACCCGATCCAGTCTTGTCCTTAGCAGTGCAGTTTTCATGTTCATGTTACTGCGATGTACTTCAATATTTTTCGGAACCTTCCTCTGCATGTCTTGTCTTTTGTCTTCTCTTGTCTTAAAAAAAATGCTTCTAGGCCATTTTGCTAATGGAATTTTCTGGTTGGTTGGGTTTTATTTTAGCTGTAAGCTTTGGAAAATGTCGGGCAGCAGTAAATGCTAGCCAGCTTTCTTCCCAGTACTGTCCTTTTTCCTTGAAAATCGATGTCCTGGAAGAAAAATAGCTCGTCTTTCTCAGGGAGAGGGCGGTGTTGAAGATGGTGGTGTGATGGCGGTGGTGGTGGTGGGAAGTACCTTCCTTTCCTTTGTCTCCAAAGAGGCGAGAAGCCGTCACAGAAAACTAGATTAAAACTGCAAAACAAGTCCGAGCTGGCTCTCCTATGGCGGTGGGGATGGCCAGAGCCATTTTTTTTTCCTTTTTTTGCTTTGTTTGCTCCAGACTCTAGTTTTCGCCTTTGTCTCCTACCGACGGTCACGCTGTTGGTAGATCCAACGCCACTAAACAGCCCTCTGCGAAGCCACCTTTTGCCTTTTTGCCTTTCGCTGGCCCAACCCTGGAAAGTTTGCCGAAATGGAAGGACCAAGCAGTGCCATGAGTGTAACTTAAAAACAAAAGAGGTAACGAGCAACCAGACACCCCCTCTACTCCCAAAATATATTCCCACCTAAACAAGCCCCTTTTCCTTACTGTTTGGAGTGTTTTTCCCCCCCAATAATCCTCCCAAAACCTCCACCCTGCTTGATCCTCCAGACTCCAAAGGCTCCGGGCTGAGCGGGTAAGTCCAATCATATAATATATAAAGAATAAGAAAGAAAAGGTGCCTTCTGCCCCTTCGAGGACATAAAAATCTGCAGGCCCGAGCTGCCAAGGCTGGGTGGGGTGGGTGGGGGGTGGGAAGGAGCTTTTGAAGGTTGGGCAGCTGGATGGGAAAGGAGGGGTCTGGGGGGCTCTTGGACCCTCCTGGTGCAGGAGAGGCGAGCTGGGGGGGTCCCCATGACCCTCCCCGAGCGGCCTGGGCGTCGCCCCTCGGTCTTCTGTGTCTGAGCCTGGTGGAAATGTTGAGGGAAGGCAAACACTAAAGTGCTCGGGAGTCTGGAGGGTGCAGAGGGGTGGCCCCAGGACCCCAGGGGTGTCTTCCCATCGACTATGGGGTGATGGGCCGCGGGCTCGGGTTTCAGGGCGCTCTCAGAGGCCGGAGCCCATGTTGGCGGCGTGACGCAGCAAGCAGCTCGGCCGCCTCCCCAGGCGGGTGGCTGGGTGTCTGGGGGCCCCGGGGTGCCCCAGGACCAGGCAGAGGAAGGAAAGCCTCGACGCCCGCATAGGAGCGGCCAGAGGTCCTGGGGGGCTCCTGCCCCAGGCCCTGCGGGGGGGGGGGCGCACACCCTCGATGGCTCCCACCCTAGGGTGCGGCCGGGCCCCGTGGAGGTAGGTGCGGGCCTGTTCCCTTTCCCAGGTCCGGGAGCTTGGGGGTGGGCGCCTGACCCGGGCCCCGGGGGTGGGGTGGGTCCCCAAACCCGCCCGGCCCGTTCTGCGCCCCGCCCGCCCGGCTGATCCAGCTGGTCCGGTGGCTGCTGCACGCCCTGGGGGTGGAGGTGGAAATGGAGGCGGGTCGTGTTTGTGTGTGTGTTTGTCTGTCGAGGGACCGTAGGAGGGGCTTCTGGGGCACCCCTTCTCACCCCCTTTTTTTCCACCCCCCTTTAGTCCCCATCCTGCCTCTCCAGATCGCTGGGACCAACCGGCCACGGTGGGAGGCCATGACCCCTGATCTCCCTCCGACCCAGCCTGCCTTCCCCTAGCCTGGCTCTCTGCTTTTTCCCTCCCTCTGGTCTCCCAGCAAGGTTTGGCTAAGCCAAGCCAAGCCAAGCCAAATGGGGGCTTGTCCTGGGGTTGTTGCCCAGGTGCCTCTTATCCGGGCTGGCAAGGTCCTGGGCCGCAGAGTTGCTGTTGGAGCCCATGCAGGGGAGTTGGCGGGCGGAGGGACTGAGCTGGGCCTGGCGCCAGCGACCTATGTGGGTTTAGGCCAGAAGGCAGCCTGCTCCTGCTCCGTGGGCTTATTGGGATGGGGCCGTGATTTAGGAGAGAGGGGTCACCCATCCTTCGTGCCCAGAGGAGTGACTCGCCCAAGGTCACAAGGCCACCAGCTGCCGGACAATTCCAGATGTCCTGCCTTGGGCCCCTTGCCCCAGCTGTCTGGGTTATTTCGGGCGCCGTCCCCGCCCGCGCCAGCTGTCTCCTGGCATCTCAGCAGCCGCCTGGAAGTCCCAGTCCCAGTCCAGGACACGCCTCAGGACACTCGTGGGCACAGCCTGCCTTGGGCCCAGCCTTGAGGGCCTTGGGTTCCACCTGAGCTGGGTGAGCTCATCTTTCCCCGACCACCACCGCCTAGGCTGAATGGTGGGAAGGAAGCTGGGGGAGGGAAATAGGGAAGGGGTGACTTTAGTTCCACCGGGCCGCGGTGACCTTGTCCCTGGAGGTGACTCTTTCCCCTGAGGCTCAGGCCTGGAGTGGTTAAATAATTGATTTACAATGTACACCCGCCCCACCCCGCCCTCCCCTGCCCTCCCTCCCCAGCCTGTTCCGCCACTCCAGCCCCTCCCCCGGCCAATTAGGCTGCAACTAGGTGCTAAACTGTGGTCTGGGCGTGAGTCTGGAAAGAGCCAGAGGATGACCTGGAAAGATCTGGAAGGCTGGTGCCCCTTGCCTGCTTCCTTTTTTTTTTTTTCTTTCCCCACCCTCCTTGAGGGCTTGGGTCCAGGAGCGGTTCACTGCTGTTCCCCAGGGGGAACACTCCCTGCCCGCTCTGGGAGCCTGCCCCAGAGGGCCACGCCAGCGGAAGAGCCGCTGGCCCCTCCCCACTGGTGCCAAGCTCCCCGCCCCTTCCAAGCCCGAGCCCTGACTAGTGAGTGAGTGAGTGAGTGAGTGAGTGAGTGAGTGAGTGAGTGAGTGAGTGAGTGAGTGACCTTTCGGACCCTCTGGTGGAGAGGCTCCCTGGCTGGCTGTTGGCCTCCAGTGACCTTGGCTGAGTCGTGCCCAGGGAAGAACTGGGCCTGATCTGTCCTGCCCTGGGCCTCCCTCGAGTGCCCACCACTCACACCATCTGACAGCCTAAAGCCAAAGCCATCCTCTCAGTCTCTCTGGCGGGGAACCTTGGCTCGGCCGTGACCCATCTTGACCCGTGCTGTTGGCCTCAATCTGCCACTTGAGTTTTGGCTCTCCTAGACTCAAGTGACCCCACGGCTCTGTAGAAGCAGCCTGCAGCCCCTGGTCCTTCCCTCTCCAGGAATTCCTGGTGATGCGATACATGCAGTGGCTCATCCAGGTAAGGTAAGAGTAGGCTCCCTGGGCCCGGAGAGATAGCACAGCTGCATTTGCCTTGCAAGCAGCCGATCCAGGACCAAAGGTGGTTGGTTCGAATCCCGGTGTCCCATAGGGTCCCCCGTGCCTGCCAGGAGCTATTTCTGAGTAGACAGCCAGGAGTAACCCCTGAGCAATGCCAGGTGTGGCCAAAAACAAACAAACAAAAAAAGAGTAGGCTCCCTGCGGTGGTCCCTGGCTTCTGGGTAGCTGGGCTGGCTCTGGTATTTTTAGCGACCGAGCCAGCCACCCAGGGAACTGGGTCTGACTCAGACACACTCTCCCCTGCTGGTGAGACCCCTGCAGCTGTCCCACCTAGGTTTGAGGGTCCCCCCCCCCCCCCGCCTCTTGCTACACTTAACATTTCTGGCCTCACCCCTACTTTAAGCCCCACTATTGCTCAGATGGAAAAGGTGGAGGGTTTGGAAGAAAGTTGGGACGTTCCTTCCTTCTTCCTGTGCCATTGACAACCTAGTTTCAGGGCTGTCTTCTCCATCCCCCGCACCCCACCTCAGCCCCTCTTGCTCTCAAGGGCCCCTAGGCCCTAAAGGGAAGATTCCCTGGACAGGCTGTCCAGGTCAGTGGCCTCGTCTACCCAGTACCTCACTCACTGGGGTCTCTTGTCCCAAAAATCTCGCTTCTGGCCAGTCTCCACCTGGTCCCCTCTTGTCACCTAGCCTGCAAAGATGCCATGCCCTGCCCAGCAGCAGTCACAGTTTCTCCTTGTCAGAAACCTTTTGCCTAAGATGCCCCCAGTCCTTTGTACTTTTGATGCCTGCCACTCCTTTGTACTCACGCCCTGGTTCCAGCCACCTTCCCTCCTCACCGCAGCCCCTGCCACGGGGTGCCCAGCTGTTACCCTCAATTGCTCCAAGGCTTCCCAGAGCCCCTCTTTACCATCTGGCCCCCAAATTTCAGGCCTCCCAAGCGCCTGGATTGTGGTTTCCTCTGAATAAACTTGTGCTGATGTAAAAGAATGGATTAGTCCTGTTCATTGGTGACCGGCTCACCTTCCAGAGGCTACTGCCCTCTGGTGCCCACACCCTGCCTTGCGCCCCTGGGAAACCTTGCCATGAAAAATGCCAGGTGGACGAGGGCAAAGGTGATATTTTTGTTTTGTTTACTTTCCTTCTTGGCCACATCTGGAGGCGTGCAGGGTTTAGTCCTGGCTCTGCACTCTGGAAATACTCTGGCAGAATCCAAACCCAGTCGGCGGTTTGCAAGCAAATGGCTATGTTCTGGCTCCCCAAGTGAAGTTCGCCATGAAGATCTTTGCTGAGAGCTTGGAAATTGGGTGTTGGTGGTGGGAGGGCAGAGGCCCTGAGTACATAGCCTCATCCTGGACCCTGCGGCCAGCCGAGTCTACAAGTTGCAAGGCTCCAGGTTCCCCGACCCCAGGCTCTGATCACTGCCTTGATGTGCCTAAGGGTCAGAGTAGCAGGAGGGAAGGGGTTGGGGGCCAGAGGCACATCAATACCTCCTTCCCCAAGTAAGTGCTCCAGAGTCAGATGGGGCCGAGTAGAATCCCCAGGTCGGTCCCCAGAACCCAAGGCACACCACTTGGGTTGGGGGGGGGGCAGTCGGGGCCCCTCAGAGCAGCGTCAGGCCTCCACTCGCTCTGAGCAGGCCTGGGTGCCTCTGCCCACCCCCTAAGTAGGGGTCCTGCTGATCTCACCGTCTACACTGGCCTCTGGGGATCTGTCTACCATGGCTCCCCGGCGCCCAGCAGAGGGCGAGAGAGTCCGCGTTGCAGCAGCCTCCGAGAGGGGTGCCCAGGCCTCCCCCGCCACCCCGGGGGCACACACGCCTCCACCCTCCGGCTAGCATCTTCCCTGGCACCTGCAGGGCCGGCCGGGCATCTCCGGGGCATCACCTCGGCAGGTGGTGCCCGCGGGCATCTCCGAGCTGGGGACCGGACTCCCGGCCGGGGTGTCCGCCAATCAAAGGACACCCAGGCCGATGGAGGGGGCCGGCACGGCCAATCGGAGGGGCCGGGCCGTGGGGGGCGCGCCGTGACGCGCGTGCTTGGCGCTTGGGCCCCTCCGCGTTGCTCCGTGGGTCACATCTGGGGAAACTGAGGCAGGGAGCTGCGCCTGGGCGCTGCCTGGAGGAGGCGGCCCCGGCGGGAGGCGAGGAAAGCGGGGCGGGGCAGCGGGGACCCCGCCTCGCGCGCTCCAGTTCGGGTCCGCTGCTCCGCGCGCAGTGCCGGGCTGGGGCGATGGACGCCCCCGCGGCCCCGACCCCCGGCGCCCCCAGGCCCGGCCCGGCCCGCAAGGAGCTCAAGATCGTGGTCGTGGGCGACGGCGGCTGCGGCAAGACGTCCCTGCTCATGGTGCACTGCCGGGGCGCCTTCCCCGAGGTGGGTGCCGCGCCCGCAGGGCTCCCGGGGTGGGGGCGCCCTGCCCGCCGGCCCCCAACCTCGCCCGCCCTCCCCGCAGCGCTACGCCCCCACCGTGTTCGAGAAGTACTCGGCCACCGTGACCGTGGGCAGCAAGGAGGTGACCCTCAACCTGTACGACACGGCGGGTGAGTTTGGGGGGGCCCCCCACACCCCAGCCCTTCCCTGTCCCCCACCCGGAGGCCTCCCAGCCACCCTGCCAGCTGCCCCCGCCCACACAGGGATGCTGGGGTTGGGGGACATGGTCTCCGGAGAGGCCAGGGGCTGGCCACCTGCTTGGCAGTAAGTCCCCCCAAGCAGGCTGCTTGGGGCCGGGGTGGGGGCACCTGCCCCACTCCCTTAACAGACTGGACACTGCGGACTGACTGTGGAAGCCACTGTGGACGGACAGAAGCCGCCCGGACCCTCGGAGGCCACTGGGACATGTGGGGCTTGTGCTTGAATATCCAGGGACATCAAGACTTCCGATAACTTGATTTCGGGGGGTCACAGGATGGGCTGGAACCCCACATAGGAACATGTGCTCCGTCTTCTGTGCTCCACAGTTCTGCAGAAGGCCCAACCCAACCGACACCCCAGGGCTCCCTAAAGGGGTCTGCCGGGAAGGAAGTGCGGTGCCCCCTACCTTGAGGCCAGCCTGAGCTTGGCTACTGCCTCCTTGCAGTGCCCGGTGTGCGAGAGGGTTGCTCTCTGGAATCGAACCCCAAAGGGCATGGAAGCCCCACAAACCATGCAGCTCCCTCGCCCCACTTTCACCCTGAGACTCTCCCCCAACTGAGAGTGGTGGGGGGCATGACTTCAGGTGCTCAGCCCCAATGTTGGGATGCTACTTGCCAGGGTCGGGACTGCAGAGTGCGGTCCCAGGTGACCATCCTGTTCTTTGTGAGAATGTTTGGGGACAGACTTGGGGGACTGAGAGGCTGAGGGACTCTAGGCACACCTGTGCTAGAAGCTTCTGGAACCCGAGGGCTGGAGCCATGCTGGGGAGAAGCTGGTGACCCCCCCTAGACCTCCACCTCGGGCCTGGCTTTGCTCTGGGTCTTTCTGCTCCCCCCCAGCCACCCTGCCTCAAGGTGAGGGGTGGGGCTGTGAACCCCACAAGCTCCAACACCCCAGGGCAGGAAGTTGTGGTGGTTTGGCGTTTCCTGGGCAGGAGCGGGGTGGGCCATTCTGGGCTGTTCTCAGGCTTCTCTGGGCCAGTATGGGGGAACACCAAAGGGCAAGGGATGGGGACCTAACACCCTCTTCTAGTCTGAGCTGAGGACAGGAGGCTGTGGAGTTTCAGGGGCCACAGGGGGTGTCCGGCCTATGTCTCTTGGGAGGGATGGGGAATCTCACTTGTCACAAAAGGTTCCTTCCTCTTCTGTACTTCCCCATTCAAGCCCGTCTGTGCGCCCCCCCCCCCCAGCTGAGGTCCTTCCTTGCCTGCTCTTGTCCTCACCTCTGGTCCCCCTGGAACTCGGGGA
Organism: Suncus etruscus; assembly: GCF_024139225.1. Classification (NCBI taxonomy): domain Eukaryota; kingdom Metazoa; phylum Chordata; class Mammalia; order Eulipotyphla; family Soricidae; genus Suncus; species Suncus etruscus. Next base: position 1,900,990 of record NC_064849.1, on the reverse strand, counting down.
CTAACGTCCCCGGAGCAATACAGCCACGGCCCATCTTTGCACAAGCACATGATCTGGGCACCCCGTTTCTCCCATGTCCCCCAGCAGTAGCTGGTGGCGGACAGGCAGGAAGGTGGGAGACTTGGTAACTGCCCTCCCCCCTTTCTAGCCCTCCCCTAGCACCCTCTTGGGCAGCGCTTGGCATCTCAGTGGACAAATGGATAATTCTCTCACCTTGGGCCTGGGGCCCCTCAGATTACATGGGCTCATTTCCAGTGTTCCTCAGCACATCTGGCCCCCGAGCTTCTGTCTCTGTGACCCTGGACCCTCCCCCCAGCTTTATCAAGGGCTGGTCACACCCCCTTCTGATGTGGGATGGAGGGAGACTGCACCAAGGCAAAGTTAGGTGTGTGAGGGATGGGCCCTGAGACCCTCCTCTTCTCCCCAGCTGGGCTCCCCTCAGGCCACTGGGGGACAAAGGAAAAAACCAATAGGCTTTTTTGTTGGCTTTAATGTTTGCTTCTGGCCACACCCGACTATATTGTTGCAGCATCTCTTCTTTGTTTTGGGGCCACACTTCGTGATGCTCAGGGGTTAGTTACTCCTGGCTCTGCTCTCCGGCATCACTCCCTCCGGTGCCGGAGGACCACATGGGATGCTGGGGTTGGAACCCTGATCAGCTAGCATGCAAGGCAGCTGTGCATTCCCTCCCCCATCACTTTTTCTGAAAGTCGGGAGACACAGTGTTGCTGGGGACTGGACCACATCCAGCAGCACTCAGGGGTTCCTCCTGGCTCTGCACTCAGAAATTGCTCCTGGCAGGATCAGGGATGCCCGGGATGGAACCCCGGTCCTACTTCTGTGCTATCTCTCCGCCCCCCCAGATTGGTCTTGTACCCACTATCCTGAATCCTGGCTGCAAGTTTCCCTCCGGCTTTTGTAGGCTGTGCCGCCAGACCCCAAGTGGCCCTCAACCCTTTTCCAGGACTGGCTGCAGGTCAGCGGGACAGCCCAGGTCTCGGGGGACAGTTAGCCATGGCCAGTAGTCAGTAGAGACTGCCCAGCCCAGGGCCCAATGTCCCCAAGGCCCCTGGCAAGGACGGGCCAGGGGGAGAGCACGGCCTGGTGCGGCTGCCACCCACACGGCTGGCCCGGGGGCCTCTGTGCTGTGTTCCGTGGAGGTGACCTTGCTCTCTGAAGAGGCGGCTGGTAGGAGCTGGCAGCACTGGCAGCTGGGCAGCAGCAAGTCACAGTCATACCGCTGAGCCTGGGCACTGTGGCGGCTTCCCAGCCAGACATCTGTCCCCTCCAAGGTGCCAGGGTCTCTGTGTCCTTGGGGAACTACCGAGAACTCGGGTTCCACTGCAGCCTGGCTACCTGGCCCGGTGCATAACATAACGGTCTTATCTGGAGATAATAGATCTGGCTGGGGGAGGAGGGGACGGACCATGCACCAGGACAATCCCAGCTTTGTTCTTGGCCCTGCTGGGGTGCTGGGAATGACCCTGGGCCTCCTCCATGCAGAGCCTGCTGGACTCTGGCTCTTTGCATGAAGCTGTTTCGTTTTGTTCGTTTGGGGGCCACACCTAATGGGACTCGGCTTACTCCTTCCTGGCTCTGTGCTCAGGAATCACTCCTGGCAGGCTCAGGGAACCATATGGGATGCCAGGGATCGAACGCAAGGCAAACGGCTCCCTCGCTATGCAATTGCTCCAACCCCTTGCACAAAGGTGCTTTTTTAAAAATTTTATAGCAGTTTCTTTATACCTGACATGGAAAAATTGAGGAAATTAGCCACTGACTGAGTCTCCCGTGGTGCAGGGAAGGCAGAGGTGCTCACCCACCCACCGGCTCCTGGCTTAACGATGTGGAGAATTGGGGACCCCCATCTTGCCAGCAGTGCCCTCCTCCTCTCCCTACACCCAGAATCAGGACCAGGGCTGGTCTGTGGTTTGTCAGCTGGAGAACCTGAGCCCCGGAGGGACCCCTGAGCCTCTGCTCTCTTACCACAGGCCAGGAGGACTACGACCGCCTGCGCCCCCTCTCCTACCACAACGCGCAGCTGGTGCTCATCTGCTATGACGTCATGAACCCCACCAGCTACGACAACGTCCTCATCAAGGTGAGGCTGCACCTGCCCCCCCAGTGCCCTGAGCGGACCCACCCTGACACCCTCCCCCTTCGCAGTGGTACCCCGAGGTCACGCACTTCTGCCGGGGGACCCCCACTGTGCTCATTGGCTGCAAGACTGACCTGAGGAAGGACAAGGAGATACTGCGGCGACTGCGGGCTGCTCAGCTGGAACCCATCACCTATGCGCAGGTGAGGTGGGTGAAGGGCTGAGATTGCGTGGTCCAAATGCACATCCCAAAAGGAATGTCAGGGTCTGATAGCCCAGCAAGGAGGGCACTTACCTCGCGCAGGGTTTATTCCCCGGCATCCCACAGGGTGCCCCAAGCCCATCAGGAGTGACCCCTGAGTGCAGAGCCAGAAGGAACCCGAGTATCAACAGGTATGGCTCCAAAACCAAACAATGATGCCGGAGCCAGAGTGGTAGCACAGTGATGGGGTGTTTGCCTTGAACACGGCTGATCCAGGATAGCCCTGGGTTCGATCCCTGGCATCCTAAATTGTTCCCTGAGCCAGGAGTAATCCCTGAGTGCCAATGGGTATGGCTCAAAAACAAACAAAACACAATGCTGTTGCTGCTGACGTCTAAGGGCATGGCTCTCGGGCAGCTCACACCTTGCAAAGGTGATTTCCTTGTTTTGGGGCCATACCTGGTGAGGCTCAGGGCTTACTCCTGGTCTGCACTCAGGAATCTCTCCCCACATACCAGGGGCTATATGGGATGCTGGGGACTGAGACAGTCTGTCCAGAGGGATACTTTTTTGGGGAAGAGGGAGCTCCACCTGTTAAGACAAGTGCTCTGCCCAACGTACTATTGCTCTGAGGCCCTGAGTTTGATCCCTGACCCAGTAGATGGCTTCCTGGCTGAGCCCCACCAGGAGTGATTGCTGAGCATCTTTGGGTGTGGCTCAAATCACCTCCACCCTCTTTGCAAAAACAGTCAAAAGTAATCCTCTTTAAATGTTCCAATGAGGGGTGTCAGTTTACAACTGAAACCCAACTACAAACATGTTTGTAATCATGGTGCTTAAATGAAGATATTAATTTAAAAATTATATGTTCCAATGAGGAGGAGGCTGGAGCAATGGCACAACCGGAAGGGCATTTGCCTTGCACTCGGTCAACTCAGGTTCCATCTCTGGCATCTCATATAGCTCCCAGATCCTGCCAGGAAGTGATTTTGAGCACAGAGCCATGAGTAACCCCTTAGCACACTGAGTGTGACCCAAAAGAAAAACAAAAAGAGTTCCTATGGGGGGTAGAGCATAAATAGCAGGTCAGGTCACACTTGCCTTGCTGGGGGAGGCCCCCTCACCTCCCCAAAAACGTTCAGTCAATCCTCAGAATGGCTGCAGGGAAAATGGGGGCCAGTGGGTGAAGCGACTGTCTATGCTTTGCCACCCGAGGGTCTGTGGGGCGCTGCCAGGCTCCCTCCCTGCATGGCCTGACCCCCATTTGGGACTTTCTGGGTGAGGCCAGGGAGATGGAGAATAAAAGAAGCAGGAAGGAAAACTAGTAACCTTTAATCCAGAGAGAAATAAGCATAAATAAAGGTGATTTGCTTTAGAAATAAAGATGCCTCCAGGCTCATGGGCCTCAGTTGTGCTTGGGCTGGGCTGGGCTGGGCTGGAGGCGCTTCAAGTGGTTTGGGCTCAGGGTGCAGATCAGCCCCTCCCGGCCCCCCAGCTGCAGACCCAGCCCTGACTGAGTGTCCCCCCCCCACACACCAGGGCGTGAGTGCCAGCGAGCATATCCGAGCCGCCTGCTACCTGGAATGTTCGGCCAAGCTCCGGGAGAACATTGACTGGATCTTCCGGGAGGCGGCCCGGGTGGGCCTGCGGTCTCTCAAGAAGACGCAGAGAAAGCAGCAGCGACTGTGCCTCCTGCTCTGAGGGACCCCCGAGAACTTCCCCAGGCCGTATCTGAGGCCGTTTCGACCCTTGGAACATTCTGGAAATGTCTCTCTCCCAAGCCAGGGCGGGTGTGGGGAGGAATTGAGGCCATGGACTGGCCAGGTGGGGGTTGGTACTGGGCCCTGGTGGCCTGAGCCACACCTACCGTCCCCAGGGGGCCCCCTCAAGTCCACTGTCAGAGCAGCAGCTGAAGGCCGCATCGGTCACGGTCACTGTGGGCTGGCCAAGTGCCACCCGGCTCCCTGGGCTGCTGAGATACCGCCCAAGCCCCCCACTTCTGGCTTCCTGCCCCCGGGAACCCGGGTCCACCATGGGCTGGGCCTATCAGGAGGACACAGGCCCCTGGCTAGCCCGGATGTGGGGGCCTCTTTGGCTACTTGCCCAGAGCTGGGCACATCCCAGGAGATGTCTCCCCAGAAATATGCCTGGGTCATCTGCCTGGTTCTGCTCCCAAGTGGCAGCCCCTCTGAAAGGACAGAGTGATAGAGCCAGGACCCCCCAAGAAAGGCCACACTTGGCCAGCTGCAGGCTCACATGCTGGACTGTGGGGCACCCCGGAAGTTAGCTGCCTCTGAGGCAGCTAGCTCTGCTGGGTGCCCCCTTGAGCCTCTCAAAAGATTCTAGGGGAGGAGGTGGGAGGGTTCCCCGGCCCTAGCCTGCAGGGCCCAGCGACTTGGGGCAGTTACTATGAATAAAGGTCCAAGCCCCGCTTGTCTGAACCTCGTCTTTCGGAGGGTACAGCGCCACCCTGACTCCTCACAGATTGAGAGTCCTGGTTCAGGCTGAGCCCCTTCAGCTGAGGGGCACCCCAGCCTCAGGCGTTTCTCTGTGAACTCAGTCTGGGGTTGTCACTTAGTCCTAGGAAGACTTTTGTTTTGTTTTTGTTTTGGGGTCACGCCAGGCAGTGCTCAGGGGTTACTCCTGGCTCTGCTCAAGGGTCACTCACATCCCAGAGACTGGGAGATGCTGAGATCAAACGGGGTGTCCAGTCTGCAAAGCAGAACCAGGGGCTTTGGGCTGCTCCCAGACCCAGGTGCAAGGGCTGAGGCACTTTGCCTTCCCGGTTCACACCCCCAGAAGTGACCCCAAGCACAACCAGGTGTGGCCCCCAAACCCAAACATTCACAAGTATGTGCCTTTCTGCTCACTGCAAAGGCATTCCCCCCCTTGTAAACAGGACTTGGGGGCCCAGCTGTGGGATTGCAGTCCCCACCCGGACCCCGACAGGCCCTTGTGGGGGAGCTGGCTCAGGCCACAGTCCAGACCTTCTTCCCTCCTGTGCTCAGGGAAGGTGGAGACTGCACAGCTCGCACAGCTCGAGCCTCCCAAAGGCTGTGGGGCAGGGCGCCCCCTGGTGATGGCTTCAGGCACCGCACCACTCAGCAGGACAGTGTTGGGGGGGGTTCTCTGAGCACTTAATCCCCCACCCCTGGAGGCAATGGGGGTGAGGGGAGCAGAAGCAGGGTGGCTGGGCCAGGAAGAGGGGCTCCCCCTCGCCCCTGCCTCCTCCACCCGGTCCATAGTGGTCAGCCCTGTGAGGTCCTTTCAAACCCCACCCCAAAGGCTAGGGGGTTTGGGGGTGCAGGAGCGGACATGGATGCTCCCTGAGGCGTCCAGCCTCTCCCCAGGAAGACTGGCCCCATCTCAGCTGAGGCCTTGAGGAGTGGGGGAGGCTGCGGGGCAGGGGTGCAGGGGTGAGGGGCAGGGCAGGGAGGGGGCATCATAAATAGGAAGTGGGGGGCCCCTGCAGCCTCAGGGCTGGGCCCCCAGGAGGGCTCAGGATGTCTTGACTTTGCCTTTATTCTTCTGGAGCTTAGTGTGCACGACTCTCAGTGTGGTGAGGAAATTGCCGAGAAAGAGGATGAGGAAGGTGAGCGCCAGCACGAACACCTGGGTGCAGCAGGGACAAGAGCAGCTAGGCACCCCGAAGGGAAACCCCCTGCTGGGCCAGCAGGAGGGTGTGGAAGTCTCCAGGAATGCTCCCTGGGGTCCCACAAATATCCTCCCACTATTTCCAGGAGCAAACCGGGTTTCCCCAGATCCCCCGACACATATGACGCATACGTGCTTAGCTCACATACAATCACACATCAGATGAAAATCATGTAACATCTCAATCACACCTACAGCTTATCAATCACACACCACACACATGGTACATGTCACACACATCAATGTACCCCATGATAGACACACCACCTGGCACACACCCCATGCCCCACCTGCCATTCTCTGCACTCCTCGTGGCTCGAGAGTTCGAACAAGGTGACGGCGTTGTAGAGCTGCCAGAACTGCGGGCGGAAAGCAGGGGTCAGACACCCCCTTCCCCGAGGCACCCCCCCAGAGCCTGAACCCCATGCCGGGACTGACCACCCCTACACACACTGACAACCCCCTGAAGCACAGGGGTTGTGGATGCAGGTGTGGGAGCCTGAGGGGTTCCCGGGCCCCCAGGGCAGGGACTCACGTGGCCACAGAAAAGGAACGGGAGGAGAAAGGTGAGGCCCCGCCACATCCACGACTGGAACCCTTCTGCGGAGGAAGGGGTGCAGGAGTGTGTGCGGGCTCCGGCAGCCCACAGCCACCCCAGCACCCGATGTGCAGCAGCGTGAGCAACCTAGACACTAACCTGCCCCAAACACAGATGAAGAGACCCACAGACAGGCCCAGAGGGGTAAGAGCTCAGAGCAGACAGCTCCCTAAAAGCCACTGAGGCAGCCCCCCAAAAACAGCTCCTCTGATCTGCAGTTGTTTGTTTGGGGCCACACCCAACATGCTTAGGCCTGACACCTGACTCTGCTCAGGGAGGGGGTGCTCGTGGTACCAAATGGGATGCTGGGTATCGAGCATACAAGGCAAATGCCCTCCCCACTGTGCTATCACAAGTTAGAAAGTTGTGGGGATTTTTTTTTGGGGGGGTGGGGCATACCCAGTAGTGCTCAGGAGTTATTCCTGGCACTGTGCTCACTTTTTAAATTTCGTTTTGGTTTTTGGACCATATCTGGCAGCACTCAGGGTTTGCTCCTGGCAGGCTCGGGATATGGGATGCCGGGAATCAAACCCGGGACCATCCAATGTCAGTCGCATGCAAAGCAATCGTCTACTGCTGTCCTATCACTCTGGCCCCTGTACTCACTCCTCACAGGCTCAGGGGACCCTATGGAATGCTGGGGATCAAACCCAGGTCAGCTGTGTGCAAAACAAATGTCCTCCTCGCTGAACTATCGCTCCAACTCCAGAGTTTGGAAAATTTAATGGAGCCTGAGAAGTAGTACAGTGGGTAGGGAGCTTGCCTTGCATGTAACCAAGCTGGGTTCAGTGTCTGTTCCCTAAGCAACCCCAGGATCGATCCCTGCACACAGAGCCAGGCATCAGCACTGGCATTGCTAGCGTGGCCCCCTCTGAAAGCACCCACACTGATGTAACATGCAGACACCCACAGACCGTGTCTGTGCCACTAGCTCCAGCTGAAGGCTTGGTCCAAAAAGTCTCAGCTTGTGGCTGCATGAAGGGCCAAAGGGCCAGGGTTCGCCCCAACAGTCCACGCTGAGTTAGGAAAAACCACGGCTTAAGGCCAGCCACCCTCACTGGCAGATGCAGGTCTGGCTGTGCTCTGTGAGCAGACATCCCTGGGGAGCTGATGGGCCTGGACTGGCCTCGCACCCGTGGCCACGCTGGCTACTCACCCACAGTGAGGTCCAAGTGATTCCTTTCACCCAGGGCTCGAAGGCGGTAGAGACAGCCCCGCTGGTAATAGTACTGAAGGAATTGGACACAGCCTGCAGGGGGCAATGGTGCCACCTTTTAGGGCAGGGGGTAGCCACCTCCCAACCCATCACGATGTCCCAGGACCCCCATATACCAAGTATGCACCCACCCCTCCTGCCCTTTGTTATCTTCCTGCCCTCCCTGCCTAGCCTACTTCCCCTTTGAACTCACTTAAGTTTACCCAACCCCACTTGGCCAGGACCTGGGGAGCTAGGGGAAGGGTCAGCTGGCATCGACTGGCCCAAACTGGCCTGGACTGCCCTTCACTCAGGACGACCCCCCCCCCTTCATGAGGGCAGCAGCAGGGACAGCCACCAGCGGAGGCCACAGGAACCCCAGAGGACCCCCAGCCTTCCCCCCAATCGGGGCAGGAAACTCACTCTGAAAAATGGAAAAAGCAAGAAACTGGTTGCGAAACTTCTGATAAATGAGTCCGTTGGGCCTGCAGAGGGGGCGGGGATGGGGGTGAGGGGAGAGGGCAGAGAGCAAAAGTGAGGCTCTGAGTAGCGAGGAGAAAAGCCTGGAGGGAACACCACCCATACTCCCAGCTCCCAAGACACTCACCAGGTCAGCATCACGCCCGACAAGAAGGTGGACACGTAGTGGTGGGACACCCACCAACCTTTGATCCTCAGGGAGGAAAGGGAAGAAAGGGGAGTTGAGCTGGGGGGGGGGCTCCGCACATGCCCGAGGTGGGGGTTGGAGATTGGAGGGCAGCTTGGCACCTGGCACTCTACCCCTAAGATCAAAGCCAGCAGGAGCCCCACAAGAAAGACCCACAGCTGCAGCCAGGCTTCCAGGTTCCCTCCCACCCCTGCTCCAGCTCACTAGGGGAGCCTCCCACACTGCCTCCCTATCACAGGAAGGCTCAGGCTTCCTTTGTCTGAACCCTTCATCTAAGACCGATGGCACTATGGGGTCTGCTGTGGGTTGGATTGTGTCCCCAGTTGCTAAGAATCTAAATTGAGCCTGAGTCAACAGGTTAAGGTCCACTACGAGGAGGAAGCACAGGGATGGAGTCATAGAACAGCGGGAGGGTGCTGGCTTGGCATGTGGCTCACCCGGGTTCGATTCCTGGCATCACATATGGTCCCTTGAAAAAGGCTAGGAGTGTGCAGAAGAAGAAAGAAGCAAGGGGAAGAGGAGGAGGAAGAGGAAGAGGAGAGCAGTTACCACACCCTGGGATTTCCAGCTACCAGAGTTGAGAAAGTTTAGTGCTTTATCCCCGTGTCTGTGGCTCCTTTGTCCTGGCACCCAGAGAAGACCAGAAGGCCTTTTGAACTTCTGAATTTGCTATTCACGAAGCCCTGTGGCCTCCTCTCAGGCCAAATTCAAGTTTCAGAACACATGCTGGAGCCCCCACTTGAAACAATATTGTCTACAATTATTAAAAGAAAAATTAGTCAATAATAAAAGAGCGGCTGTTTGCATAAGCGCATCACAGGAAAATGTAAAGAAAAACTTCTAACCTAAGCACAGGGTGTCTAAAACCAGAAACATGTATCAAGGAATCAACTACAAGCTCCTGAGAAGATAAATCTAAGACGTACATAGATCTTTCGAAGAGACACCAGAAAGGTTGTGTAGCAGGCAAGAAGAAGCACCTTTTCTTTATTTGTTGTTGTTGTTGGTGGTGGTGGTGGTCGTTTTTGGGTCACACCTGGCAGTGCTCAGGAGTTACTCCTGACTCCACGTTCAGAAATCGCTCCTGGCAGATACCGGCATTTGAACCAATGACCTTCTGCATGAAAGGCCAACGCCTCACCTCCATGCTATCTTTCCAGCTCCATTTTCATTCAAGTTCAGGTAGACCAGAAAGCCCATCTTTGAGGGCATTGAACTAGGCCTTTATTTCGGAAGAAGAGGCACATACACCCTCTGCACAGTGGGGAGCCACTGCAATGATGATCAATAGGTATCTGAACTTAGCCCAAGTTCTTAATCCGGTCTGAAGTCCATAAGATGTCTGAAATTCTCCATCCCACCATCAGTCAACCTCTTCAGGGGCTGACTTGCTACATGAACCACTGTCCATCCTGGATCGGCTGTTTGCAAGGTAAACGTTCTTCTGATGTGTGGCCCCCCTCATGTTTTCTGATCTCTCTCTCTCTCTCTCTCTCTCTCTCTCTCTCTCTCTCTCTCTCTCTCTCTCTCTCTCTCTCTCTCTCTCTCTCTCTCCTCATGTTTTCTGATCTCTTTCTCTCACACACTCTGTCTCCTCATGTTTTCTGATCTCTCTCTCATACACTCTCTCTCTCAAATGCAAACCCGGTGGGACCTGCTTCAGCCCAAGACACACCTCAGAGCAGGTGCTCCAGGTGTCGGAAAAACACAGCAGCACAATCACACAGCATCTACGCTCCCAACGTCTCCCAGCAACAGAGAGAAGCACAGCTGCCCTTCCTACCGCCAGGCCAGCACCCAGAGTGGGGAGGAGCTGCCAGCCACCCACTTCCGGCATCAGGCACACCCAGAGGTGAAACCAATCTCAGGTCTTTGCCTTCAAACTCCCACAGTCTGTCTGGGCCGAGAACTGTTTGAGGAGCAGAGCAGGGCCACACGATTTGCTTTGCGGTGAACCCAGGAGAGCAGCCAGGCGCCCACCTCCCAAGGAGCGGGCAGGAGGGTCCTAAAGCACCAACCGGTGCTCAGCCTTCCTCCTTCTAGAAAACTCTGGGTCTGGCGGGTCCCGGCTAGGAGGGGTGTGTCTGGCTGAAACGCTCCACTGAAATTACCTTACAAAACAGCTCCCTTGCCTCGCTGCTCACTCAGCCAACCCCTACCCCTCTGTTGCTGCTTCCTTTTGTGGGTGTGATTTAGGGGCTACTCCCAGCCCCAATGCTCGGGGGACCAAGCAGGGTAGGGGGTGGGCCTCCTGCATGCACACCCCATTCTGCTGAGCCAGCCACTTCCCTTCCAGGCCCTGGCCTGTCTCAGGCCTTGGGGATGGCGCTTTTGTTAACAGTTTCAACCTGGCGCCTTTCGATCCGGAAAGATGGATCTAGAATAGGACCTGCTGCTATTGAACTGCAGCTTGGGGGACATTTCTGTCTCCCCAGACGAGGCCTGGATTAGAGGTCTCAGACCTTGGGGAAATGTTGGTGGGGGCTTGACTTGGACACACAGAGCCGGCCTCTGCACTGCCAGGTGAAGGGACAGCTCGGCTCCCCGAATGCGGAACGGTGCCTCCCTCACCAGCCTCTTGCACCCATCAAAAAGGGGACAAAGAGCCCCCCTAAAAGCTATGTGGGGTCAGGTGCAGGCGGGCCGGCTTCCCTGCAAGGCCAACAGAATCCCGCTTCATCAAAATCTCTCGGGCCCAGAACTGCCGAAATGCAGCCAGGCCTAATGGAAGAGAGACCACGTGACTCGACCGGCCAATCAGAGGCCCACGCCCACGTGACCCCGCCGACCAATCAGAAGCCCGCGGCCCCGGCGGGCGCAGCTATTGGCTCTCGGGCGAGCATGTGACCCGGGCCTCGCCAATCAGGAGCCAGCCAAGATGGCGGCGCCCAGGAGGGCCGGGAGCGCGGGGACGGCGGGCGGAGCGGGGTGCGGCCTGGCCCGCGCGTCTGTCCCCGTAGGGCCGCACCGGGCCCCGGCTCCCCCGCGGAGGCGCCTCCGGGCCCGGCCACCCCCTCCCTGGCCGCCCGGTGTGGCTCGAGCTTCCGTTCCGAGGAGATGGGCCGAGCTCGTGTCCTGGGGACTCCTCCTCCCGTGCTCTGTGGACGTGGGAGGGCACTTGCAGCTCTTTCCCGGCCTGGCGGGGGCTTGCAAAACAAACACACACACACACACACACACACACACACACACACACACACACACACACACACACACACACACACACACACACGTTGCCTTGCATGGGGCCAACCCGAGTTACACACACAACACACAAACACTGCAGAGATCATTTTCTGGAGGACTCCTCCTCCCGTGCTCTGTGGGAGGGGGGATTTGCAGCGGGGACACACACACACACACACACACAGTTTGCATTGCATGGGGCCAACCTGAGTTCCATCCCCAGGGGCCCAAAACAAAACAAACTAACAAAAAGTACCCACTAAAAATGGACACACACACACACACACACACACACACACACACCGTTTGCATTGCATGGGGCCAACCTGAGTCCCATCCCCGGGGCCCAAAACAAAACAAACTAACAAAAAGTACCCACTAAAAACAGCATCTTAGGGGGACCGGAGCGATAGAACAGCGGTAGGGCTGCCAACCCGAGTTCAATCCCCGGCATTCCATAGTGTCCCCAGCCTGCCAGGAGCGATTTCTGAGGGTAGAGCCAAGAGGAAACCTGAGCCCTGCCAGATGTGGCCCAAAAACAAAAACAAACAAAAAACAGCATCTTCCTTGCCTGTCTCCGGGGAAAAATGAGTTGTGGGAAGAAGCTAGAGATGCCCGATGTGTGGGATGAGTCAACAGCTTTTGCTACCCATATTGGGCCCACCTGCCCAGCTACAACTACCAGATTGCAAATAACTGGTTCTCTCAGAGGAGGCGGCACCCACCAGGGCTAGAATCCCCATTCAGTCCAGGAACGACACAGGAACCCCAGCTACCTGCCAGAAAGGGCCAGGCCTGTAGACAGGATGCCATTTTCACTGCGGTCTTTTGTTTGGTTTTGGTTTTGGGGCCACACCCGTGACGCTCAGGGACCACTCCTGGCCATGCATCCAGAAATCGCTCCTGGCTTGGAAGACCATATGGGACGCCAGGAGATGGAATCGCAGTCCATCCTAGGCTAGTGCGGGCAAAGCAGACGCCTTACCGCTTGAGCCACCATTCCAGCCCCTTCACTGCAGTCTTAAAATCACGTTCACAAAGGATGGGTCTCTGGCAAGAAATACATGTTGGGACCAGAGCGATCGTACAATGGTTAGGGGACTCGTCTTGGAAGCTGCTGACCCGGATTTGATCCCCAACACTGCAGATGAGCCCCTGAGCCCATCAGGAGTGATCTTTGAGCTCAGATCTTACTCCTTCCAAAAAATGCTGCCTCAAAATGTTCCCCCACAGTCATGAACTACGAACTTTCTCTGCCACGTGGCTTGGTGGCTGACCCCCTACACTGCTTGATAACTCTGAGAAATGACAACGTCCCAGGAGACCTCAAACTACTAGAGAAGCTCCCGCTAACATGTCAAGTAAGACAGGCTTAGCCTGGAACCCCACTTTCCCCTCTGAAGCCCCCTTGCAGTTTTCATGGTGTGCCCTCCTACAGGGCCCCTGTCCCTTCTCTCCCCACCCAGAGCTGATCACTCTGCCTGAGTCAGGATACGCCTCTAAACACTCATTTTTGGGGCTACACCTCACAGTGCTCAGGGGCAACTTTCAGCTGAGATTATGCATCCTCGGAGTGTTGTCCAACCCGGCTAGCCCGCTGTGCCCATTTCAAACACTAAGAAATTATCAGGGGGGGCAGAATGATAGTATAGCAGGGATGTTGAATACCTTGCATGCGGTCAACCTGAGTTCGATCCCTGAGCATCCCATATGGTCCCCCGAGCTGCCAGTAGTAATTTCTGAGTGCACAGTCAGGAGTAACCTCTGAGCACTGCCGGGTGTGGCTCAAGCACCAAATTAAAGAAGAAACTAGGGGCCAGAGAGATAGCACAACAGTAGGGCAGTTGTCTTGCATGCAGCCAACCCAGGACAGATGGTGATTCAAATCCTGGCATCGGATGTGAGGGCTGATCTGGCTGGCTAGGCGGGTGTCTCCTTCCTCCCTCACTGCTCCATGTGAATCCCCCTGCACACTCGGTCGAAGAGGACGGCCTTCCCCGAATAGAGACTGACCGTTCCTCGGTCAAGGGGATACGAGTAGCTGCGTTCCCCTGCTAGAATCTCCAAACAAGCTCTCAAATCCTGCCATCCCATATGGTCCCTCGTGCCTGCCAGGAGCGACTTCAGAGCACAGAGCCAGGAGTAACAACCCCTGAGTGCTGGCAGGTGTGGCCCAAAATCAACAACAACAAAAAAAGAGGAGGAGGAGGAGGAGGAGGAGGAGGGAGGAGGAAGGGGAGGAAGAAGAGGAGGGGGAGGAGGAAGAGGAAGAAGAAAAAGAGACAGAAAAATGAAGGTGAAGAAGGAGAAGAAAGAAGATAAAGAGGAGGAGGAGGAAGAAAAGGAGACAAAAAATGAAGGCAAAGAAGAAAAGAGGATGGAGGAAGAGGAGGGGAGAGAGGGAGGAGGAGAGGGGAGGAGGAGGGAGGAAGAAGAGGAGAAGAGGAGGAGAAGAAAGAAGAAGAAAGGAGGAGGAAGAGGAAGGAGGAGGAGGAAGAAAAAGACGAAAAGAAGATGAAGAAGAGGAGGAGGAGGAGAGGAAGAAGAAAAGAAGATGAAGAAAAGAAGAGGAGGAGGAGAAGAGGAAGAAGAAAAAAGAAGACGAAGAAGAGGAGGAGGAGGAGGAGAAGAGGAAGAAGAAGAGGAGGAGGAGGAGGAGGAGGAGGAGGAGGAGAAAACTCATACCAGAAACATAGAGTGGGTGAGACTGCAAGACAGAACAGGCATGGGAGCCAGAACTAGTAATAAACCAGCTTGACAACAACCTTACCCCATCCTTCCTGTGACCCTGCTCCCCTCCAGTCATCCACAGCGAGAGGGGTAGGAGTCTTAAGAGTGACGTACAGTGGGTTGAGCCTTTGCCTTGCACCAACAGGTTGGGGTTCTCCGGCACCACAAATTGTCCCTCGAACACCACGAAGAATGATCCCTGAACTCTAAGCCAGGAGTCAGCCCTGAGCAATGCCAGGTGTAGCCCAAAGCCTCCCCAAAAGAAGGAAAGGGAAGGAAGGGAGAAAGAGAGAAGGAAGAAAGATAATGAAGGAAAGAAGGAGGGAAGGAAGGAAGAAATGTGGGAAGGAGGGAGTGAGGAAGAAAAGGAAGGAAGGGAGGGAGGAAGGAAGGAAGGAGGAAGAAGGAAGGAAGAGAGAAAGAAAGGAGAGAGAAGGAAGGAAGAAGGAAAGAAGGAAGGAAGAGGGAAGGGAAGGAGGGAGAAATGAATCCCCAAACGGAAGGAAATCAATGTTCCTGGGCAGGTTTCCAATATCATTGCTTCCAGTTATGACCCTGGGTGACACTGAAGTTTGGGGTGAGCAGTTTTCTTTCCAACCTTCCGATGGCCAAAAAGAACATGTGGGTGAGAGTCCATCCAGTACCTCCCCCCTCGGCAGACCTTCCCTTTGACACAGTCACCACACACAGAGAAGCAGGTCCAAGGAGGCTCAGAGCCTTCAGGAAGGGAGAATGACCAACCAATTTCAAGAAATGAGACAATGAATAGACTTTACACAACTCTTGCCTGCATTCAGGTTAGGTTTCCATGTATGGTGGTGAAATACAATTTTCTTTTCAAATAAATGTTTATTTCATTTAAAAAGAAAAATAAAGGGCCAGAGAAATAGCATAGAGGTAAGGCGTTTGCCTTGCATGCAGAAGGACAGCGGTTCGAATCCCAGCATCCCATATGGTGGACCCTTGAGACTGCCAGCAGCGATTTCTGAGTATAGAACCAGGAGTAACCCTTGAGCGCTGCCGGGTGTGACCCAAAAACCAAAAGGGGGGGGGGGGAGAGAGAGAGAGAGAGAGAGAGAGAGAGAGAGAGAGAGAGAGAGAGAGAGAGGAGACTGGAGGCCAGAGCAATAACACAGCAGGTAGGGCTTTGACTTGTACACAGCCAACCCAGGTTCAATCCCTGACATCCCATATGGTCCCCTGAGCCTGCCATGAATGATTTCTTTTTTGTTTGTTTGTTTGTTTTTGGGTCACACTGGTGGTACTCAGCAGTTACTCCTGGCTCTGCACTCAGAAATTGCTCCCACAGGCACAGGGACCATATGGGATGCTGGGATTCAAACCACCATCTGTCCCAGATCAGCTGCGTGCAAGGTAAATGCCCTACCACTGTGATTTCTCTCTGGCCCCAATGCCAGGAATGATTTCTGAACACAGAGCCAGGAGTAACCCCTGAGCTCCTGCCCTGGGTATGGCCCAAAAACCAAAATAAATAAAGAAGAGGATTGATTTAAAAACATGAGTTGGGGGCCTGGAGAGATAGCATAGCGGTGTTTGCCTTGCAAGCAGCTGATCCAGGACCAAAGGTGGTTGGTTCGAATCCCGGTGTCCCATAGGGTCCCCCGTGCCTGCTAGGAGCTATTTCTGAGCAGACAGTCAGGAGTAACCCCTGAGCATCAACGGGTGTGGCCAAAAAAAAAACAAAAAAAAAAACATGAGTTGGTTTAAAACTCAGACTGTGGGGGGCCGGAGAGATAGCATGGAGGTAAGGCGTTTGCCTCTCATGCAAAAGGTCATCGGTTTGAATCCCGGCGTCCCATATGGTCCCCCGTGCTCGCCAGGAGCGACTTCTGAGCATGGAGCCAGGAGTAACTCCTGAGCACTGCCGGGTGAGACCCAAAAACCAAAAAAAAAAAAAAAAAACTCAGACTGTGGGACTGGAGAGATAGCATAGAGGTAAGGTGTTTGCCTTTCATGCAGAAGGTCATTGGTTCAAATCCCGGCATACCATATGATCCCCCGAGCCTGCCAGGAGTGATTTCTGAGCATGGAGCCAGGAGTAACCCCTGAGTGCTGCCGGATGTGACCCAAAAAACAAACAGAAATAATACCTCAGACTGCACTCAGACCTGCAAACTGGGCCTGGGGCCCCCCTCCTAGAGCATCTGGCTTGTAAAACATTGACCTTTGCACAAGTTCTACAGTTTACGGTGCCACATTCCCTGGTCCTTACTACATTCAGGGTTAGTTCAGCAGGACGGGATCTGCCACCCAGGTCACTGGGCAGAAAAGTGAGCATGGTAAATTATTGAGGGGTTTGGATGATAACCCTGGTCTTTTTTTTTTTTTTTTTTTTTTTTGGTCATACCTGACCTGACAGTGCTCAGGGGTTATTCCTGGCTCTACCCTCAGAAATAGCTCCTAGTAGGCTTGGCGGATCACATGGGATGCCGGGAATTGAATCCAGGTCTGTCCTGGGTCGGCCATATGCAAGGCAAACACCCTACCACAATGCTATCTATCTAGCCTCAATACCCCCTGGTCTTAAGTAAGCTCCTCAGTAAACCCCACCCACCCCCCAGGAAGGAAGGAGGGGAGACACTGGGAGTTATATTTTTGTTTCCAGAAAGACCAAGAACAAGGCAGGGTGAAGGGTCCCAGTGGCTTCACCTGCAAGGGACAGAACCTGGGTTCATGGCACTTAACTGGGTCCCAACACATTTGGTTCTGCCGGGTGAAGCAGGAAGGACCAAGTGAGAAAGGGGAGGCATCGTGAGAGGTGGAAAGTGAGGGGACCTCCCCAGTCATGCCTCAGCATTGGGCAACTTGAAGACACAGTCATACACCCCAGGGAACACAGAAACAGCCCATGGAGGGGACAGGGAGGGGACAGGGCTGGAACTCAGTGTACCCTCCCCCCCAGCCTGGCCGTGTGAGGACCCCAGTGAGAACCGGCCCTAATCACACTCTAGTCTAGACTGTCCCTCCGTCCCCTCTGCCACACTGCCCCCATGGCCACTCGGTGGTTTCTACACTGCACGGACGGAGCTGGGATGGCATGAGGCTCACGCCCGGCCAGTCATGGCAGAGCCCTCTGATTGCTGCAGCGACTGGTACAGGGACAGATGCAAGATTCTGCCAGAGACCAGCAGGACCCAATGAGAGCCCCTGGAAAAGAGGAAATATGTCTGATTTGGATGGGAGAGCTAGAAAGAGGTGATCTTGGAGTTTCTGAGTGGCCCTGCGAGGAGCCTGTGCAGATGGAAGAAGTGAGAGATGGAGAGAAAATAGGTCCCAGTGACCTGAACCCCTGGATTAAGCCTTACCTGAAGCCATGCCTAGCAGCACTAGCACTTGACATGAGAAAACAAATGTGTTAGGCTAAACCCATCTGAGGTAAGGTTTCCTTTCAAGACCCTGTCTGTAATAGGGGTTGGAAAGAGAGCACAGCGGGGAGGGCATTTGCCTTGCATGTGGCAGACCCAGGTTTGATTCTAAGATCCCATATGGTCCCCAGAGCCACCAGCAGTGATTTCTGAGCAAAAGCAGGAGTAACTGCTGAGTGCACTGGGTGTGCCCCCCCCCCAAAAAAAAAAAAAAGAAAAAGGAAAAGAGCCAGACTAGGAAATGTTGCTGTGATCAAATCCAGACAATTTTCCTTCGCCCTGGGTGACAACAGTCACAAGGCAGCCCCAGGAGGAAGGAGATGCCAGCAGGGATGATGGGGACAGTGCTCACCAGCTGCCCTGCAGAATGGATTTCCCTGTGTGCCTTCCCAGACTCCCCCAGCCCAAAGCCAGCCAGCCCCACCAGGTACCTGGAGCCATTGCTGATAAGGATGCTCTCTCGGATGGTCAGAGTGCAGTAGTACCACACCAGCAGGAAGTTGAAGATTTCATCTGTCACCCTGGGGGGAGGAAGCAGGCGTGAGAACCAGGGGGCTGCCCCCCACCAGCACAAGGACACTCTCCCCCCATGGGAGAAGGCAGGAGCTGGGCCCCTCCTGAACCGCCCTGTTCCATCGGGCCACCTCCCTCATATTTCTCATGACACTGGCCAGGTGGGGGCCAGAGGAAAACAGGAAGCAGGAAAACAGGGTCAGCAGCAGCAGCAACAGCAGCAGCAGCAGATGCAAACCTACTTGTCTGTAACATGCCACCAACTCTCACCAACTCTCTCTGACTCTCACTGATGTCACCAAGTCTCACCAGCTCGCTCCAACTCTTTCCAACTCTCACCAAGGCTGTCTAGAGGCCTGAGTATCTCCTGGACAGAGCCCACAGCCAGTGTACTCAAACTTTTTAAACAGGGGGCCAGATCGTTGGAGGGCCGGACTATAGTAAAAAAAAAAAAGAAAATACGGGCCCAGAGAGATAGCACAGCGGCGTTTGCCTTGCAAGCAGCCGATCCAGGACCAAAGGTGGTTGGTTCGAATCCTGGTGTCCCATATGGTCCCCTGTGCCTGCCAGGAGCTATTTCTGAGCAAACAGCCAGGAGTAACCCCTGAGCACCACCGGGTGTGACCCAAAAACCAAAAAAAAAAAAAAAAAAAAAGAAAAAAAATATGAACAAATTCCTATGCACGAGGCATCTATCTTATTTTGAAGTGAAGAAACAATATATAATACGTGGTCCGAGGGCCGTAGTTTGAGGACCACTGCCAGCGCTGGTACTGAGCACGCACATACAGGCCTCTCAGAGGGTCTGTGGGTGGCCTTGGGCCCTGTTGGAGCTGCAGATGCCCGGCCTCAGCTCTGGCTTTGTGAAATGGGGGAGCTGCCCCCATCCCCATGCAAAGCTCAGGGCATGGCCAGGGCTGACCTGGCGCCATGACACACCATCGTAGAGGAAAGACAGCACTTAACCCACTGTTGTGTATGTAAATATTTTAGGGGATTATTATGTTACTGAACCTAACCTGATTGGTGATTGTGCCCTACCATAGGGTGTGACCTGGCATTCTGCCCCCACCCTAGGGTAGTACCTGATTCTACTTCCACCATTGGTTGGTATCTGATCCCACCATTGGGTGGTACCTGATTCTGGGGGATAAAAACAAGGGTCTGTGGAAGGTGAGGGGCTTTTTGCTGGAACTTATGCTGAGTCTTTGGACTTCAGTCTTGTCCACCGAACAAAGCTAATATTTTCACAAGCCTGACTGTCGACTGTCTGCAAGCTGTTTACCCGCCGTTTCACCTCAGAACCGTCGGCTAGATAGGGTGGCTGACTTGCAACAACCCACCTCCCCTGTATCCTTCCTGCTTTACAGAAAAGGAAACAAGCCAGGGAGGGGAAATGCATTGCCCAGTCAGAAGGCAGCAAGTGGGCCCCAAAACAAATGCATCTGCACCCCTGGTGGTGTCCGACCCCTTTCCTGCCTGCTGGCTCCTCATCCCTAGAGACACGCAGGTGGCCCTAGGGCGGCACGGTTTCAGGCCAGAAGGGCAGGAGCGGGAGGAAGAGGCAAGAGGGTGGACCCAGGGAAACAGAGGCTCTGTGCGGTCACCCAGCCTGTGAGTGCTGAGCTGGACCCAGAACCCTGCTGAGACTGGGGCAAGGCTTGGCACGACTGTGCTGGGGTGCCCCGGTGCCATGTCTTCCTCACTCATCACCCCCCAACCCTGGGGCTAATAATGGTGAGTCCCCATCCCTGCTCTGAGGACAGGCGGAATGCAGGGGCAGCAGCCTGACCCCACCAGTTGGACTTGGGGTTTAGAACTTGGCCTCATGGGGCCGGGCGGTGGCGCTGGAGGTAAGGTGCCTGCCTTGCCTGCGCTAGCCTAGGACGGACCGCGGTTCGATCCCCCGGCGTCCCATATGGTCCCCCAAGAAGCCAGGAGCAACTTCTGAGCGCATAGCCAGGAGTAACCCTGAGCGTCACAGGGTGTGGCCCAAAAACCAAAAAAAAAAAAAAAAAAAAGAACTTGGCCTCACGCCTGAGCTCTGCGCTTAGAGAGCCCTCAAGTGTTCGCAAGAATCCATCTTCCCTGAAGAACATTCCCACGTGAGAGCAGCCCGAGGCAGGCAGGACTGTGTGGGCCACCTCTGGGCTCCAGGGAAATGGCCAGGCTCAAAGTTGCAGGCGCCAGGCAGGCACAGACCCCAGGCAGGCACAGGCCCCAGATGGGCGCAAGCCCAGGGCCTAAAAGACCCATTTGTTTGGACTTTTGAACCCGGCCAGACCAACAACTGGCCTCCCTGCTGAGTGCCAGGGGGAAATAAACCCTTGACTCGTGGGCAGATGCCCAAGGCGTGCTTGGCAGCCACCTCTGGGTAAGAAGCCAGCCCGGGGCAGTGCCACCGAGGCCCCAGCCTCCAGCTGGTGCTCTGAGGGCAGGGCTGGGTGCCAGGCTGAGCTCTCCCGGTGCCCCTAATCCTCAGGAACAATGGGAGCAGGCCCGGCGGGTGCCCTGTTGGCAGATGGAGTATCCCCTCCTCCTCCTCCTTCCCGCTAGTTCTCTCAGTCTCTCCATTCTCACAATATAAGGTCGATTTTAGGATATTCAGAGTCGGGGATCCAGCACCTCTCTCATTGCAGCATGCCAGAACAGTCCATAGCGTCAAAGAAACCCACAACAATCAGGTGCTCCCCAGTATTTCGCCTACTCTGATGCCCTGCCCAGTCCCTGGCCACCCCTCCTCGGTTCACCTGGGGGAATCTTATGGCCTTTAGCAATAAGCTTCATTTTTTCTTTGTTTGTTTGTTTGTTTGTTTGTTTGAGGCCACACCTGGCTGTGCTCAGGGGTTACTCCTAAATCAGGAATCAATCCTGGGGAGGTCAGCACAATAGCATACAGTAGGGCATCTGCCTTGCATGTGGCCAACACGGGATGGACCCAGGTTCAATCTCTGGCAGTTTATATGGTCCTCGAGCTTGCCAGGAATGATTTCTGGTTTTTTGTTTTGGGGCCACACCCGGCATCGCTCAGGGATTACTCCTGGCTCTATGCTCAGAAATCGCTCCTGGCAGGCTCGGGGACCATATGGGATTCGAACCACTGTCCTTCTGCATGCAAGGCAAACGCCCTACTTCCATGCTATCTCTCAGGCCCCACCAGGGCCGCATGCAAGGCCAACGCTGTCCCCTCTGTGCTACCACTCCGGCCTAGCAATGAACTCATAATTTGTGGATGCTTTTCAACATCTGCCCAAGTCAGAGCCACAACTTTCATTTCTACTGAGGCCCCATGACACACACAGCCCCTTCTCCCTGCTTTAACCACTGAACACAGAAACACAGAGCTGTCTCCCATCTCCCCTTCCAGATGTTCCTGACACCCCCCAGCGCCCTGCCACGCCCCCTCACCTGTAGTGAAGGACAAATCGACAGGCCACGGCGCCCAGCAGGAGGATGATGGTCAGGTAAAGCTTGAACTTCTCATACTCGTCCTTGTAAGCAAATCTGCAGGGAGAGGCACCCCAAAGAGGCCCCAGACAGTTATTTCCCATCCAGTGGCGGAAGCTCTAGCAACACCGGGTCTCTGACCTGCCCACCCCCACCCCAATGTCCCCAGGACCAGCCCCTGTCACCAAGGGAGGGAGCGGAATGGGCAGCGAGATTCACCAGGGACAGAAGCCAGAGCACCACAGCCGTGACACTGGCTGCCTGGGTAAGGGAGGGGCCACGGTAAGGAAGACCCCAGTCCCGCTCCCTGCCAGAAACAGGTCCACGGGTGGCTGAGACCTGCTTCCCAAGGTGTGGAAGGGAGCAGGGCTGTTCCCAGAGGGAAAACAGTGGCCCTGAGCCTCAGCACACTGACTCTTGAGACAGGAAGAAAGGACCCCCCACCAGGGTGGTCCCCAATGAGGGAGATCCATAGCCCACTAATAAGGCTTGTATTTTTTGGGGGGAAGGGGTTTTGGGTCACACCCAGCAGTACTCGGGGTTGACTCCTGGCTCTGCAGTCAGAGATCACTCCTGATGGGGATCAAATCCAGGCTGGCTGTGAGCAAGGCAAGCACTTTTCTTTGGGGCAGTTGGGTCACATCCAGTTACTCCTGGCTCTGTGCTCAGAAATTTCTCCTGGCAGGCTCAGAGGACCCTATGGGATGCCGGGAATCGAACCCGAGTCTGTCCTGGGTCAGCAGTGTGCAAGGCAAACGCCCTAACTCAGTGTGATTGCTCCAGCCCCAAGGCAAGCACCTTAATCCCCATATTATCTTTCCAACCAATCCACACTTGTCCAGTCAATCAAAGACTTTAGCTAACAGCTGTCTTTTCCTAGGCTGGGAGTGACAAGTGCCAGTGGCTTCTGTCCTGGTAGTTGTGGGCTGGAGGTTCTACTCACTTGGCCTGGTTGCTGAGAAGAGTCACGTTCACATTGCCGAGGACAAGATTTAAGTAGAGCCTGGAAGGAAAGGTCTGTGAAGGGAAGGCCTGTGAAGCTGGGACCCACCCAGACAGGAGGCACTCCAGACATTCACTCTGTGAGCACACCTGAGCACTGTTCTAGATGACATGGTACAAAGCAGTGCTGTGACCTTACAGAGGGAGAGAACAGGGATTCACTAGAGCCTGACACGCTGACCCCCGGCCATCAGGAGGAAGCCATTTCCCCTTGAGCTTAAAAGAAACGAAGCGTAGCGGCCTTGTTTTCAGATTCCCTTGCAGGTAGCTGTCAACATGTGACTAAGTGCCAGCCAATGAGCTGACAGCATACATGTAAGTTCTGTCACTGAAAAGGGGCTCTTTAGGGGTTAAACAGATAGGACAGCAGACAGGCCACTTGTCTTGCCCGTGGTGGTCAACTCCCAGCATTACACAGTCCTGAGAGCATCACCGAAATGAACTCCGGCTCTATTCACAGTTTGCAAAAATCTTTGTTGTGTTGTTTTGGTTTTAGGGCCATACCTGGTGGTGCTCAGGGCCTTACTCCTGCCTCTTACTCAGGGATTTGAACCAGGCTGTCTTCAGGCAAGGCAAGTGCTTTATTGACTATTCTAGCTTTTGGTCCAATTGTTGTATTGCTTTTTTTTTTTTTTTTTTTTTTTTTTTTTTTTTTTGGTTTTTGGGCCACACCCGGTGACGCTCAGGGGTTACTCCTGGCTATGCGCTCAGAAGTCGCTCCTGGCTTGGGGGACCATATGGGATGCCGGGGGATCGAACCGCGGTCCGTCCTAGGCTAGCGCAGGTAAGGCAGGCACCTTACCTTTAGCGCCACCGCCCGGCCCCTGTATTGCTTTTTATTTTATTTTATTTTTGATTTTTGGGTCATACCCAGCAGTGCTCAGGAGTTCCTCCTGACTCTATGCTCAGAAATCGCTCCTGGCAGGTTCGGGGGACCATACGAGATGCTGGGATTCGAACCACTGTCCTTCTGTATGCAAGGCAAATGCCCTATCTCCATGCTATCTCTTCAGCCCTCTTGCTTTTTATTTAATTTATTTATTTTTATTACTCACAGGCTCGGCTAGTCTTTCATTTTATTTATTTTTTAGTCTTTTGAGGTGCTGGGAATCAAATCCAGGTCCTTACAACATGCAAGTTAGGCGATCAACAGTTGAGTATCCCCTCTCCCCACACACACCTGCCCACATCAGCCTTTATATTATTTTATCCTGTTTTAATTTTGGACCAAACCCGGTGGCACTCAGGGGTTACTCCTGGCTCTGTGCTCAGAAATCACTCCTGGCAGGCTCAGGGGACCCAATGGGATGCTGGGGGTTGAACCTGGGTTTGTCCCAGGTCAGCTGTGTGCAAGGCAAATTTCCTACTGCTGTGCTAACACTCTGGCTCCTATTTATTATTGATAATAATAACCTAGATTCAATCCTCAGCATCCCGTGGGGTCCCCCGAGACTGCCAGGAGTGATTCCTGAGCGCAAAAGCAGGAGTAATCCCTGAGTTCCCCCAGGTGTGGCCCCAAAACAAACAAATAAATAAAAGCTTTCGAAGCACCAGATCACCCCTCTGGGGAACAGTACGGACCCCCTCACCCCCCGCAGCAGCCCCTCACTGCTCAGGCAGGAACAAGCGAGGAAGTGTGGTGCTTACCCATTCTTCTTGGGCAGATAGGCCTCCATGTCAAAGAAGACGTTCTGCCGCTCCTTGATGCCCGTACCCATCTGCTGGACCAGCTCGGCCTCCTCCCGGCTGGCATGGCGCTTGTACCTGTGGTTGGGCGGGCAGGAATGGGGTTGGGCTGGGCTGGGCTGTGACACCGGCCCAGGCCAAACTGCAAGTACGAAGCTCACTCACTCAACTTCACCTCCCTCTCCCAAACCCCATGCTTCCTCGGTCTGCCTGAAGAAAAGGGGGATGACAGCAGGCTGATCTGGGGGAGATCCTGTGCCAGGAGCACTTGGGGAGTGATTGCAAGTAGAGCCTACTTGGGGAACACTTGGGGGAGCACCGAGGGAGTGACGAC
Source organism: Suncus etruscus (assembly GCF_024139225.1). Lineage (NCBI taxonomy): Eukaryota > Metazoa > Chordata > Mammalia > Eulipotyphla > Soricidae > Suncus > Suncus etruscus. Next base: position 1,876,292 of record NC_064849.1, on the reverse strand, counting down.
AGGCAGAGCCTCTTTTTTTTTTTATTTGGTTTCTGGTTTTTGGGTCACACCCAACAGTGCTCAGGGGTTATTCCTGGCCCCACGCTCAGAAATCGCTCCTGGCAGGCGTGAGGGACCATATGGGATGCTGGGATTCGAACCACCGTACTTCTGCATGCAAGGCAAATACCTCCATGCTGTCTCTCCAGCCCAGGCAGAGCCTACTTGAGAAGCAATTGAGGTTGCACTTGGGGACACTGAGGGAGTGACTGCGGGCCGAGCCTACTTGGGGTTGCACTTGGGAGCACCGGGGGAGTGGCTGCGGGCAGAGCCCAATTTTGGGAACTGTTGGGGGTGCATTGGTGGAGTGTATTCGGGCAGAGCCAGAGCACTTAGCCCAGTCTCCATCCCCGGAGCTGCAGATGATGTGCTGAGCCCCCATCAGAAGTCGCTCCTGAGAACACAGCAGGGGACAGTCCCCAACCCTGTTGGATGTGACCCTTGGCTCCCTCAGACCTAAAGCACAGCAGGAAGGCATTTGCCTTGATGCGGCCAACCCTGGTTCTATCCCCCTCATCCCATGTGGTCCTCTGAGCACAAATCATAAGTAATTTCTGAATGCAGAGCCAGGAGTAACAAACAAACAAACAAACAAACAAAAATGGAGCAAATGGCCAGGGCGCCCTCTGGGAGGAGAAGTGCCTGTCAGCTCCTCGGCAGACAGGAGTCGGCAAACCCAGCTCAGTTCCACCTCCAATATGGGCACCCAGAGTTAGCAGTGCTCAGAGCACCCTTCCCTACCAAAGCTGAAGGGAAACATGGACATTTAAAATAATAAGGGGCCTGAGAGATAGCACAGTGGAGAGGGCACTTGTTTTGCACACATAGAACCTGGGTTCAATTCTTGGCATCCCATAGGGTCCTGGGAGTCTGCAAGGAGCGATTTCTGAGCATAGAACAAGAAGGAACCCCTGAGTGTCGCCATTTTTGAGTGTGGCTCAAAAATCAAACAAACAAACAAAAAAAAAAACGGGTCTGGAGAGATAGCACAGCTGCGCTTGCCTTGCAAGCAGCCGATCCAGGACCAAACGTGGCTGGTTCAAATCCCGGCGTCCCATATAGTCCCCAGTGCCTGCCAGCAGCTATTTCTGAGCAGACAGTCAGGAGTAATCCCTGAGCACCGCCGGGTGTGGCCCAAAAACCAAAAAAAAAAAAAAAAAAAAAAAAAAACAAGAACAACTAATAAGGGGCCTGAGCAATAACACAGTGGGTTGGGCACTTGCTTTGCACTCAGAGGACCTGGGTTCGATCCCCAGCATCCTATAGGTTCCCCTGAGTCTACCAAGAGTGATTTCTGAGCACAGAGTCAGGAGTAACCCCAGAGCACTCTGGCACAGAAACAAAAACAAAAACAGTGCCAAGGATTGATAGTCAGGCCTCAGGCATGCATGGCAAGCACTCTACCTCTGGGCCACATCCCTGGCCCAGGGAACGAAAGATTAAGTGACTTGCAATGTGACAAGCCTCTCCCTCAGCCTCAGTTTCCCCTGCTAGGGAGATTAGCATGGCCCTCGGAGCCCTCCCCTCATGTGAAGTCCTGAGGACTGGCCAGTGATCCTGGCTATTGTCGAGAACTGGGCCAAAGTCTGAGTTTAGGCCCATTGCCATGGGGATCCTAACATCGCCCCTAAAGCAGATGGAACTCAAAACCCAGGAAAATGGGCTATTTTACCTCCCAGCAGAGTCTCCTCAAGCCGCTTCCCGCCATCCCAGGCTCCAGCTTTGCCCCAGACCTCTCAAATGCCAGGGCCACAAAATGCACCCGCAACCTAGTCCAGCCCATAAAGCTCATGGCGGCTCTGACCTCGAGGGTCCATAGCCCAGAAAGTCAAGACAGTCAAGTTCATAAGAATGTCCTTTGACATCCTGGATCTAGTCATGCCTGAAGCTGCTTCTAAGTGTTTTTCCACCAACATCTCCCCTTCTCTACTCAAAGTGGGCTTGCTTTAATGTCTTTTTTAATAGATTTTTTTTTGTTTTGTTTTGTTTTTGGGCCCTATCTGATGGTGCTCAGGGATTACTCCTGGCTCTCTGCTCAAAAGTTGCTCCTGGGGCCCGGAGAGATAGCACAGCGGTGTTTGCCTTGCAAGCAGCCGATCCAGGACCAAAGGTGGTTGGTTCGAATCCCGGTGTCCCATATGGTCCCCCGTGCCTGCCAGGAGCTATTTCTGAGCAGATAGCCAGGAGTAACCCGTGAGCACCGCCGGGTGTGGCCCAAAAACCAAAAAAAAAAAAAAAAAAAAAAAAGTGGGAGGAACGCCAAACCCTACCACTCCAGCACCCATACTTGGGGCCGGGCGGTGGCGCTAAAGGTAAGGTGCCTGCTTTGCCTGCGCTAGCCTTGGATGGACCGCGGTTCGATCCCCCGGTGTCCCATATGGTCCCCCAAGCCAGGAGCAACTTCTGAGCACATAGCCAGGAGTAACCCCTGAGCGTTACCGGGTGTGGCCCAAAAACCAAAAAAAAAAAAAAAAAAAGTTGCTCCTGGCAGGCACGGGGGACCATATGGGATGCTGGGATTCACACCACTGTTGATCCTAGGTCAGCCACTTGCAAGGCAAATGCCCACAGCTGTGCTACCACTCCGGCCCCTAGCTGATTTATTATGGAGGGAGTATTTGGGTCACATCTGGTGGCATTCAGGGGTTACTTCTGGCTCTGTAATCAAAAATTACTCCTGCCAGGCTTAGGGGACCCTATGGGATACCAGGGATAGAACCTGGCCACCTGCAAGGCAAATGGCCTCCCCTCTGTGCTATTGCTCTGGTCCCTTATTTTGTTTGGATTAAGTTTTTGGCCATCACCGCAGGGTTCAGGGGTGGCTCTCAGTGCTGAGGTCCCAGGGATCACTCAGGACTTTCGCCAGGGGAAGGTCTGAGGCGGGGACCCCCTACCTCTGCAGCGAGCGCTTCAGGTCCTTGAGCCGCGACTTCTGCTTGTGAATGGAGCTGCTGCACAGGGTCTGGAGTGCCGTCAGCTCCTCCAGCTTCTGCTTGTAGATCCGGTGCGTCTCCTGGTGGGGGGAGTCAAAGGGGAGGAAGTGCAGGTCACTGTCACTGTCCAGCCAGGCACGTGTCAGCTCACGCCGAGCTCACAGTTGACTGCTAAGACCAGCCATGACTGCGAAGAACTGGGAATGGGGCCGAGACAGCACAGCAGGTGGGAGGGTGTTTGCCTTGCACACTGCTGGTCTGGGTTAGATCCCCGGCCCCACATATGGTTCCTGAGCGGACCAGGAGTGATATCTGAGTACAGAGCCAGGCGTAATATTTGAGTACTGCCGGGTGCTCAAAACAAAACGAAAGCTCCTCTCTGGGCTTTCCCCACCCTGGTTTCATCCTTCTGGGACATGGGACAGCATCTCTTATTAGTTCTGTTTTTTGGGGTGTTTGGCCACACCCAGTGGTACTCAGGGGTTACTCCTGGCTCTACATTCAGAAATCATTCCTAGCACGCTCAGGAGACTGTATGGGGTGCCAAGATTAAACCCAGGTCGACTGCATGCGAGGCAAACACCCGATCTGCAATGCTATTCCTCTGGCCCCTTATCAGTTCCTTCTTGTTTTGTTTTTAGGTCACACCCAATGGTGCTCAGGGGTTATTCCTGGCTCTGTGCTCCGAATTCACTCATGGCAGTCTCAGAGAATCCTTTGGAATGCTGGGAATTGAACCTGGGTTGGCATCATGCAAGGCGAACACCCTTTCCACTGTGCTATGGCTCCAGCCCCTTCCCCTACCCTTCTTCCCTTCCTTTCAGTTACAACCCACAGAGCTGCACAGCTGCCTGATGAGAGAGCACACTTCCCAGCATCCCTTGTGACTGGGTACATTGGGTGATGGGGTTAGCCACTGGGGTGCTATTTTTAATAAACATTTAATGTCAATAACACATGATATAAAATTGTATAATACAAAATAGAGTTTATATATAAAACATCTCATATAAAAGATCTGGTCTTGTTTGTAGCTGGGGGTCAGCACATTTTGGGTGGGGTCCCAGGACCACCGCCAAGGGTCTTCTGGGTCCCATGACATCCTAGAGATGGAACATGTGTGATGTATATGCTGGCTGCCAAGCTCACCCCCAGCCCTGACCCACACTTGTATGAAGAACTGCCAGTGCCCCACTTTCTCTTTCATGCGGGTACACAACCCTTGAAACTAGAAACAAAACAATATGGTAGCAGCTGCTAAACCCACCATATGCCCCAGTGAACTGATAGGGGCTGGAAACTGAGAGTCCAGGGATGGGGCACCCCATCCCAGACTGGAGCCTGGTCCTTCCTCTCTGTGGCTCAACTGGTCAACTACAGGAGAGCCTACAGAGGCCAGAGCATAGCACAGCAGGAGGGCATTTGCCTTGCACGCAGCCTCCTTTCTCTCTTTTTGTTTGGAGAAGGGGTTCTGAGTTACACCCAGCAGTGCTCAGGAGTTACTCCTGGCTCTGCACTCAGAAATCGCTCCTGGCAGGCTTGGGAGACCATAAGGAATGCCAGGATTCGAAGTCCTGGATTGGCTACGTGTAAGGCAAATGCCCTACCGCTATGCTATATCTCCGAACCCCATATGGTCTCCTGAGCCCTGCCAGAAGTGATTGTTGAGCAAAGAACCAGGAGTTAAGCCCTGGGCACTGCCAGCTGTGGGCAAAAAAAAAAAAAAAAAAAAAGCCACATCACAGAGTTTCTGAGAAAAACTCCTGGAAGCTCACATGGCTTCTGCCTCAGCTTCTGGAACATTCTCTGAGAGCCAAAAGTTCACCTTCCCCCAGGTGACCCTGCTGAAAGGAGCAGGGCATGGCAGCCACCTGGAGGGACGCATGTCACGGAGATGGCGTGATCCGTCCTTCCAGCTCAGTCCTCAGGTTGCAGCATGGCCAAGCCACGAGCAAAGTCCTGTTACAGATTCTTGGCCCAGAGTTCGAAAACAAAATGCTCCTGAGTAGTGGACAGCACTGAGCTGGTCCGACTGCCCCCATTCAGACCATTTCAGAGGTTCTGGTGCCTCCCCCAAGCAGAGGACAGAGAACGAGGTGTGGCCTGAGCTTGGACCCTTGAGCTCATACTCTCAGGCGGGTTTCTGGACGATGGGGATCTTTTCTTTTCTTTTCTTTTCTTTTCTTTTTTTTTTTTTTTTTTGTGTGTGTGTGGTGCTCAGGAGTTACTCCCGACAAGGCTCTGGGGACCACATGAGATGCTAGGGATCGAATCCAGGTTGGCAGCATGCGAGCAAATGCCCTACTGCTGTACTATCATTCCAGCCCCACTTTCTTTGTTTTTTTTGGGCCACACCTGGTATCACTCAGAAATCAAGCCTGGCAGGCTCGGGGGACCTTATGGGATGCCGGGGATTGAACCCGGGTCTGTTCCAGGTTGGCAGAGTGCAAGGCAAACGCCCTACCGCTGTGCTATCACTCCAGCCCCTCCTCCATGTTTTCTGAGTTAAATTGGAACAGGGGTGCCAGAGAGACAGCTCCGGGGCAAAGCTTCTACACTGCATTAGGAGACCCGGGTTCCATTCCTACCACCGCAGGGTCCCCAAGCACCACTGGGAGTGACACAGTGAGCAGAGGCAGGAGTAGCCTGACTTTAAGCACTGCAGGGGAGCTCCCCCAAAAAAACGTAAATAAAAAACAGGGACCACATCCAGCAGTTCTGGGGAGCCGAGCAGAGAAAAGGACCCAGTTCAGAGCCTTTCCCATCCTAAGTGCCTTCACCCTGGCCAATGCGTGTCAAATGATCCCACAACTCTCTTTCTTTGCAGGGACGAGGTTTGGGCTAGGCCCAGTGGTGCTCAAAGGTCACTCCCGGTTGTGCTCTTGGGACCAAATGCAACAACACCAGAGATCAAACTGGAGTCTTTAGCTTAGTGTGAGACAAGTGCCTTTACCCCAGTACCGTCTCTCTAGTTCTCCTCACTCCTTCGCCCATGCAGCCCTGTACCCCAGAACACTGTCGATGTGCTCCCTTCCTTGTGCCATATTTCAACTATGGCAGGTGGCTCTGTGCTGGCCATTCCCCCTCCCCAGACACCAAGGTTCTCGCTCCTGCCAACAGCGACCAACAAATCTGTATAGAGTAAGATGCTCGCGCTGCCTCTAGGCAGTCTCTCAGGAAGGAAAGGAGGCTTATTGGGACACTGGACACTGGGCACAGGCTTCTTTCTAGCTTTTAAGCTTCCTATTTTTTGGGGGGTGGGGTACCAGGCTGTGCTCAGGGATCACTTCTGCATGTGCTCAGGGCATCATAATATGTATGAATCCTGTGATTGAACCTGGGTCTTCTACAATGTTAGGTAAGCATATTTCCCCCTATACTTCAAGCCCCTTGTTTTTATTTTTGGGGTTTTTTTTGGGGGGGGGGGCACACCTGGCTATGCTCAGTGGTTACTTCTGGCTCTGCACTCAGAAATCACTCCTGGCAGATTCAAGGAACCATAAAGGATGCTAAGGATTGAATGCAGGTCAGCCGCATGCAAGGTAAATGCTCTACTGCTGTGTTATCATTCTGCCCCAGCCCCCTTTGTTCTGTTTTGGTTTGGTTTTTGGGCCACACCCGGTGACGCTCAGGGGTTACTCCTGATTCTGTGCTTGGAAATCACTCCCGGCTTGGGGGACCATATGGGACACTAGGAATTGAACCCAGATCTGTCCTGGGTCAGCTGTGTACAAGGAAAATGTCCTACTGTTGTGCTCCAGCCCCAGCCCCTTTAGTTCTAATAGCTGTCATCTAACTGTCCAAAATCTATTTTGGTTTTGAGGTTGTACTGGCTGCTTCTCCCTCCCACAAGCCACCAGGACAGCAGCCACACCACCCCTGAAAAGGCAGCACCCTCCACATTTCATCCATTTTTGTTGTTTGCTTATGGTTTGGGGGTCCACACTCGGCAGTACTAAGGGCTTATTTCTGGCTCTGTGCTCAGGGATCCCGCCTAATAAGGTTCAGGGGACCATTAAGTGCAGTTTGAACCCAGTCAGCCACAGGCAAGCCCAGCATCCTTCCCACAGTGCTATGGCTGTGGCTCTCAAAATTTCATCTTTCTGGATCTTTCTGACATTCTGTCCCCTGGGATCCCTCCTCCCTCCATGGCTCCCTCTTTGCCCCTTTCAAGGGATATCCAAAGTGGAGGGTCCACATCCGGTCACTTTGTCCTGAGATCCAAACCTGCCAGTTTGAGCAGATAGTGGGCTTGCAGGGGGCCTGACTCAAGGCACCCACCCAGGGCACGTCTCACCCACAACCAGTCTCCGCCTCATGCCGGAATATGACAGGGGAATACCATTTCTTGAACCCTTGCTTTCTTACATGCTGTGTCACTGCTGGTCTCTCCCTTTGAATCACGATCAACCCATCATAATTGGGGGGGGGGCGGGTTGGATTACACCCAGCGGCATTCAGGGGTTTCTCCTAGCTCTGCACTCAGAAATTGCTCCTGATAGGCTCAAGGGATCATATAGGATGCCAGGGATTAAACCTGGGTCCATCCTGGGTCAGCTGTGTGCAATGCAAATACCCTGCTGTTGTGCTATCTCTCCAGCCTCAAAGCCCATCATCTTAATCATTTAACTTTGGCCCAGTTTCTACATGTAATCAAATGTTCCTAACTTTGACCTTCTTACCCAGATAAACAGTATTATTTAGGGGCACCAGTGCCACGGTTCTATGAGGCAGCACTGTGGGATCCAGAATTCTTTCATCACTCTGAACCGAAACTGTGTTTTGGCTTTTTTATTTTTCCCATTTTTGGCTCACACCAGCAGTGCTCTGGGTGGGGGGTGGGGGGCAGCCCAGGCCTTCCACCTCCAAAACCTGCACGCAGTCTATTAAACTATCTCTCTGGTCCCCAAATCAAAACCTGAACCTGTAGGGAATAAGTTTCGTCTTCCCAGCTCCAGTCCCCCAATAAGCTCCTTCTAGTCAATACCGCTGGGGTCCTCTGAAGGCTCCAGGAACAGCTTCCTCCTAACGCCAAGGCTTCCTGGTGTGTGTGTAGACATGCACGCCTCAGCCCTCCCTCCCTCCCTCCCTCCCTCCCTCCCTCCCTCCCTCCCTCCCTCCCTCCCTTCCTTCCTTCCTTCCTTCCTTCTCAGGTTGAGTAATGCCCTCCACATGCTCAGTCCCTAGAATCAACATGGCATTCCCATACTCATACCTGGGTCAGCTATGTGCAAGGCAAACACCCTACCTCAGTGCTATTGCCCCAGCCCCAAAGCCCCTGCTTCTGGCCCTCCTGCGGGTCAACCTGGCTCATGGGCAGTTCTAAGGCCAAGCTTGTCCGAAGCCACCTCCTCGCCCATCATGACGACTGGCACCTTGGCTGTCAGAACTGGGTGGTCCAGGAGCACACGGGCCACCCAGGGGAGCCCCATCTTGTCACTCCAGTCTACCTCAGCCTGTGGCCTGGTGGGAGCCATTGCCAGACAGAGATTTCTGCTTTTTCTGCTGGTTCTGCTGTTTCTACAGCTCGTCTCCTTATGATGATGTCCATGTAGATTCTTTGGACAATCTTTTTTTTAGGGGCCCACACCCATCGGTGTTAAGGAGTTACTCCTGGCTCTGTGCTCAGGAATTACACCTTGCAGGCTCAGGGCACCCTATTGGTTGCCACGGATCGAACCCGGGTCAGCCACATGCAAGGTAAATCCTCCCTGCTGTGCTATTGCTTCGACCCCAATGGAGAACCATGATTTTTGCTGGTCTGGGTTTGTTGGGTTTTTTTGTTGCTTTGTTTTTTTGGTTTCTTGATTTTAGGCCACACTTGGCCGTGCTCAAAGGTTTACTCCTGGCTCTGCTCTCAGGAGCCATTCCTGGCAGGCTCAGGGAACCATATGGGATGCTAGGGGTTAAACTCTGTCAGCAAATACCCTACCTGTTGTGCTATCTCTCCAGCCCCTGCTGGTCTGTTTTTTGTGCTCAGGAGTCCTTCTCGATGGGGCTCCCCTGGGGCTTCTGTGCACAAAATTCACACACAGACCATGAGCTGAGTCTCCGGGCCCTGAGCTGTTACTTCTTCTAAAGAGGCCGCAGTGGGCTGAAACCTCCAGGCGTGCACTGGGGACCTGGAGTCGGCTTTGTGCAGCGCAGGGAGCACCAGCCATGAATCGTGACTGACCCCCCACACTGAGTCACTGTGGCTAAAAATAACCTCACGAGCAATCGGGGCCCCCAGGCAGGCAGGCAGCTGGGAAGAAGGGCTCCATTCTGCTGCACGGAGCAAGCCCTGAGCCCGGAGCCCCAGCTGCCAGGCTGCAGACGGACCCATCGCAGAAAAGCAGCAGGCTTGGGGGTTGCAGCGGTGCCTGGCAGGGCTGGCAGGAGGAGGAACAAGGGGCCAAACCCTGCTGACAGGCGCCCAGAGCAAACCCGTGTGAAAGTGCTCAGGGTGCCAGGCAGGATGTGCGCCCAACAGGCGAGCGGGGACGGTGTCGCCTCACTTGTGTCGCCTCACTTCGATCCACACAGACCTGGTTGTCTCCAGAAGCCTTTGGGTCCTGCTGGGCTCCTTTTCCTGGAGGCTGACCTGGCAATGCCTGGGACCACGGGGATGGGAGGTGGCAGTGCTTGGGAAGAAGGCAGGGGGAACAGTGTAGAATCCAGGGCCTGGAGCCTGAGCAACAGCACAGCAGGGAGGGCATTTGCCTTGCACATGGCCAACTGGATTGGATCCCCAACACCCCACTGGGTCCCCCAAACCTGTCAGGAATGACCCTTGAGTGCAGAGCCAGAAGTAAGCCCTGAGCATAGTCAGATGTGGCCCCCAAACTGAATCCTAATAAATAAATAATAAGGGACTGGCGTGATAGTACAACGGGTAGGGCTCTTGCTTGGCATTCGGTGGACCTAGGTTCGATCCCTGGCATCCCCATATGGTCCCCTGAGCCCTCCAGGACTGATCCCTGAGTGCAGGGCCAGGAGCAACTCCTGAGCATTGCCAGACATGGGATCGCCACTAAAAAAATTGTAATAAGGTTCAGGAGTGATAGCACAGCAGTGGCAGTAGAGCATTTGCCTTGCATGTGGCTGACCAGGGACAGCCCCGGTTTCCATCCCCCCCCCCCAGCCTGCCAGGAGCAATATTTGGGCACAGAGCCAGGAGTAAGCCCTGAGAGCTGCTGGTTTGGCCCTAAAACGAAACTAATAATTATACAATGAAAGAGACACTAACTCCAGCACTTCTGATCACTCACTATCTGTCTCGTTGCATGAAGACACAAACAAGCAAGTTTCTAACAGAGGTTCTGAGCTCTGTTGCTTCCTCCATCCTCAGAGGTTCTGGCTAGGGCCGGAGAGATAGCATGGAGGTAAGGCGTCTACCTTTCATGCAGAAGGTCAGTGGTTCAAATCCCAGCATCCCATATGGTCCCCTGAGCCTGCCAGGAGTGATTTCTGAGCATAGAGCCAGGAGTAACTCCTGAGCACTGCCGGGTGTGACCCAAAAACAAAAAATCAAAAAAAAAAAAAAAAAATAGGGGCCGGGCGGTGGCGCTAAAGGTAAGGTGCCTGCCTTGCCTTCGCTAGCATTGGACGGACCGCGGTTCGATCCCCCGGTGTCCCATATGGTCCCCCAAGCCAGGAGCGACTTCTGAGCGCATAGCCAGGAGTAACCCCTGAGCGTTACCGGGTGTGGCCCAAAAACCAAAAAAAAAAAAAAAAAAAAATAGAGGTTCCGGCTCTGCCTTCTGGGGAGAGACAGCCAGAGAGTCCCTGGTCCCCACACGGCTGTGAAACATCTGGGGCTGCCGCTCACTCAGCACAGCTTGGCAGAGCCGGAAAGTCCAGACCCGGGTTAGGCAGGCCTGACAGCTGAGTCAATGCAGGCTGCTGCAAGAGGACGTCAGCCACGGAGTGGCCAGGAGGCTGCGATGGCTGGGGGGCCTCCTTGCTGTGCCCTCTCCTTGGGGACAAGCTTTTGATTGATCCTGGCCTGTATCCAGTTCTTTCCAAGGAGTCCACGGGAAGACGAGCATGGTGGGAGCCACATCTGCGTCAGCCCAGACCAGGTGACTTGCTCTATGCCATGTCCTTTCTCTCTGGGGAAGGATGCAGAGTCCCTGAGCCAAGGTTGATTAGTTATGTCTGGCACTGGAGTGGTAGTCGCAGTAGCATCAGATGTGTAAGGCATTTGGGAAACAAGATGGCACGGTGGCCCAGGCAGGATGGCGGGGAAGCATCTCACAGGGCAGCTATGCACTGTGCACAAAGGCGTCCAAGCCGGATCCCAAGCACCCTTGGTCCCACCAAGAATGGAGCCTGGGGGCCTGAGCAATAGCACAGTGGTAGGGTGTTTGCTTTGCATGCAGCGGATCTGGGACAGACCCAGATTCAATCCCCAGTATCCCATATGGTCTCCCGAGCCTGCCAGGAACAATTTCTGAATGCAGACTCAGGAGGAACCCTTGAGCGCTGCAGGGTGTAGCTCCCTCCCCCAACAAAAAATCAAGCCTGGGATTATCCCCCAGACTCTGCCAGGTGTGACCCCAATACCAATAAACTAGTGAGTATAGAGATGAGCAGATGAGATTACATAAAACATTTCTACCATGAAAGAAAACTATCATTACTATTGAATGGGAGAAAATATTGGCATCTTAGACATTTAGAAACTAATATTCCGGGGCCGGAGAGATAGCATGGAAGTAGAGCATTTGCCTTGTATGCAGAAGGACGGTGGTTCGAATCCCAGCATCCCATAGGGTCCCCCAAGCCTGCCAGGAGCGATTTCAGAGCATCCAGCCAGGAGTAAACCCTGAACACCGCCAGGTGTGACCCAAAAATCAAAAAAAAAAGAAACTAACATTCCAAATACACAAGGACTCAAGGGAGTCAGAGAGATAGTACAGTGTGGAGGGCATTTGCCTTGCAAGCAGTGGACCTGGGTTAGATCCTCAGCACCTCATATGGTCCTTTTGTGTGTGTGTGTGTGTGTGTGTGTGTGTGTGTGTGGTTTTTGGGTCACACCCGGCAGTGCTCAGGGGTTATTCCTGGCTCCAGGCTCAGAAATTGCTCCTGGCAGGCACGGGGGACCATATGGCATGCTGGGATTTGAACCGATGACCTCCTGCATGAAAGGCAAACGCCTTACCTCCATGCTATCTCTCCAGCCCCTCATATGATCCTTTGAGCACCATCAGGAGCTATCCCTAAGAGCACTAAGAGCTATAGCCCCCTCCAGAAAACAAACCCAACACATTCTGGGGCCAGACTGAAAGCACTGTACGGAGAGCATTTGCCTTGCATGTGGCCAACCCCAGCGTCTCGTAGGGTCCCCCAAGACTGCCAGGGGTAATTTTGTTTGTTTGTTTGTTTGTTTTTGGGTCACACCCGGCCACACTCAGGGGTTACTCCTGGCTCTATGCTCGGAAATCACTCCTGGCAGGTACAGGGGACCTTATTGGATGCCGGGATTTGAACCACCGTTATCCTGGATTGGCTGCTTGCAAGGCAAATGCCCTACTGCTGTGCTATCTCTCCGGGCCCCTAGGGGTAATTTCTTTTGCTTTTCTTTTCCTTTCTGTTTTTTTTTTTTTTTTTGGGGGGGGGGGCACACCCGGTGGCGCTCAGGGTTACTCCTGGCTCTACCCTAAGAAATCGCTCCTGGGGCCGAAGAGACAGTGTGGAGGCAGAGCGTTTGCTGTGCTTGCAGAAGGAGGTGGTTAGAATCCCGGCGTCCCTCGAGCCTGCCAGGAGCAATTTTTGAGTGTAGAGCCAGGAGGAACCCCTGAGCATTGACGGGTGTGACCCAAAAACAAACAAACAAACAACATTAAAAAAAAAAAAAGAAAGAAATCGCTCCTGGCAGGCTCGAGGAAGCATGTAGGATGCTGGGGATTAAACCAGGGTTGGCCACATGCAAGACAAACGCCCTCTCCACTGTGCTATTGCTCCAGCCCCAGTCTTTTCTTTTTAATCAGCTTTATGGAGGGATTATTTACAGATCAATTCACCAGTTTTCAGGGGTGCCATTCAATGAATTTTGGCAAATACAGACTGTTGCATAACCACCCCCAAGCCAGGATGTATAGACAGAGGCTCCCAGGGTGTGAGTTCACCCTACTGGTGATTTCTCAGTGAGTTTCTCACAAGGTCCTCGGGCTAAATTTGAGAGTGTTGAGACTAGGGAAGACGCTCAGTGGTTCAACTCTGGGATCTTTGTGTGCCTGAGGTCCTGGGATCGGTCCCCAATTCTGTCAAAAAAGAATTAGCCTATGGGGAGGAAATACACAAAAACGAGCACAAACATTTTCATTTTTATTTTGTTATAATCGCAATTATTTTAGTATATGTACTACCAAAGTGAGCACATAACCACAATTATTCACTACTGGGAGGTGTCTGCCTGCTGGTGGAAAATTCTAGACCTGGCATCAGATTTGGGAGCCAGAGAGAGGGTATAGTGGTTAGGGCACTTGCCTTGCATGTGGCTGACCCAGGTTCCATCTCCGGCATCTCATATGGTCCCCAAGTGCAGAGCCAGGAGTGACTCCTGAGCACTGGCAAGGGTGGCCCCCAAACCAAAAAAAAATCAATTAATTACCTGCCATAGTGCCTGTCAGTGACCTTCTGTGGCCCAGGGCTGACTGACGAGGCTCTCACTGCCTGGCCAGAGCCCCAACTGGCCCAAACCAAAGTCTCAGCATCTCTCGACCTTGCCCCAGAGTACAGAGAAGCCTTGGCAGAGGCAGCCCAGAGCAAAGAAAACAGCCCTTTTCTCTAGAAAGTCCCAGAGGTTAGGACTTGTGCTGAGAAAAGGCCTTTCAGATCCGTTCAGGTCTGAGATTTGGGATTCCTCCTTCTTCCTCCATGTAAAACCCAAGAGAGGCTGGGGATGGGGGTACCTACTGGGCTGGGGAGCCTGTGCCTGGCTGGCCCAAGACAAGGATAGATCTGGTACTGCAAAAAATATAGGCAAACAGAGCCGGAGCGGTGGCGCAAGCAGTAGGGCGTTTGCCTTGCACAAGCTGACCTAACGTAGGACGGACCACAGTTCAATCCCCTGGCATCCCGTATGGTTTCCCAAGCCAGGAGCGATTTCTGAGCACACAGCCAGGAGTAACCCCTGAGCGTCACCGGGTATGACCCCTAAAACAAATATATATACATATATATGTGTATAAATATATATATACATATATATACAAATATATAAGAAAATTAAAAGAGGGGCCCGGAGCGATAGTATAGCAGTAGGGCGTTTGCTTTGCATGCATCCGACCTAGGTTCATTCCAGGCAGCCCATATGGTTCCCTGAGCCTGATGGGTGATTTCTGAGTATAAAGCCAGGAATAACTCCTGAGTGCTGCTGGGTGTACCCCCCAAAATAAAAGAGAGTAAAAAATAAAATTAGGGGCCAGAGAGATAGCACAGCGGTAGGGCATTTGCCTTGCATGCAGCCAATCCAAGACGGATGGTGGTTCGAATCCCAGCATCCCATATGGTCCCCCGTGCCTGCCAGGAGCAATTTCTGAGCTCAGAGCCAGGAGGAACCCCTGAGAATCGCTGGGTGTGACCCAAACACCAAAAATTAATTAATTAATTAATTAAATTTAAATAAAAGAAGGGCCGAGTTATAGCACAGCAGGAAGGGCGTTTGCCTTGTACCAGCCGACTTGGGTTTGATCCTCAGAACCCTGTTCCCTGAGCCATACCAGAAATGATCCTTGAGCATTTGGTGACCTTTTGGGGTCATCAAAAATATAAATAAATAAATAAATAGATAGATAGATAAATAAATAAATAAATAAATAAATAAATAAATAAATAAATAAATAAAAGGGGGCAGAGGGCTGGGTGCACAGCTCTGGTGTGGCTCAAATCCGGGTTCGATTCCTGACCCAGGACTCCCTGCCCACTGTCAGCATCACAGGACTCTGACTCCTAGAAGAAAAAAATTAAGCACTGGGTTGGGCTGATGCTCCAGAGGCTGGAAAACAGGCTTTGCACTCAAGAGCCCCGAGTTCAGTCCTCCTCACTGCATGGGGGACTGAGCACCACCAAAGGAGCCCCAGTGCACTACGAAACAAAGAAAGATGAAGCCCAGACATGAAGCCAGAGAGGCAGAACAAGGAGGTGGATCCTGGCCTTGCACACAGCCAACCCAAATTCAATCCCTGGTACCCAAGAGTGTTCTCTGAGCCCCACCAGGAGTATCCCCTGGGCACAGAGTCAGGAGTAGAACCTGAGCACCTCCAGGGCTGGCCAAAAAAAAAACCCCAAAAATTAGTTTATTAAAGAATGGAGGGAGGAGGGCCAGAGAGCATGGAGGTCAGGCATTTGCCTTGCGTGCAGAAGGTCGGTGGTTCGAATCCCAGCATCCCATCTGGTCCCCTGAGTCTGCCAGGAGCGATTTCTGAGCGTAGAGCCAGGAGGAATCCCTGAGCGCTGCCGGGTGTGACCCCCCCAAAGTAAATAAACAACAACAACAACAACAACAAAAAGAATGGAGGGAGGAGCTGGAATGATAGCGCAGTGGGGAGGGTGTTTGCCTTACACGAAGCCAACTTGGGTTCCATCCCCGGCATCCTATATGGTCTGCTGAGCACTGCCAGGAGTAATTTCGGAGCACAGAGGCCAGAGTAACCCTTGAGCGCCACCAGCTGTGGCCAACAGCCCCCCCCCCCCAAAAAAAAGAATAGAAGAAAAAGACAAGGACATTACAAATCACCCCCAACAAGAACCAGAGAGATCTGAAAGGAGAACCGCAGAGCCTGAGACCCTCTCCTGAGTGGTACGCACGGACCCTCACACCTTCCTGGCAGGAGCTAGAGGTCCCACCTGTGGCCAGGCCAGGCTCCCCAGTCTCACTGTCATGTATTCCCAGTGACGACGACCACCCAGTGCTCACCCACACTTTTCCACACACTTTCATCTCAGGACTCTCCCATTGAACAAGGCAGAGAGAGGACCCAAGCTCAAGAAAAGGCGTGGATGTGTCTGAACCTTTTTCTTTTGTTTTTGGGCCATACCTGATGGTGCTTAGGGGTTCCTCGTGTTTCTGTGCTCAGGAAACACTCTTGGCAGGCTCTGGGATACTGAGGATCGAACCCAGGTCAGCCACTTGCAAGGCAAACGCCCTCCCCTCTGTGCTATGGCTCTGGCCGGGGTCTGAACCTTTAGAGAAGAAAGCAAAGCACACCCCCTAGAAATGCTAAAGGGCCTCAGTCACACACAGTCCTGGCTGCTGGTGCCCTCAGTGGGCTAAAGGGGGCTGGAGGACGACAGTGGCCTCTCCTCGCTCTAGTCTATAACGCGGAAGCCTGGAGACCACATGTCTTCCCTCCTAGCACCAGCCTCTAACCTGCCCAAGTCCCAGGCCAGCAGAGGCCCCGAAGTAGGGCCCAGTTCCTTCCAGAGTCCTGTGACGAAGTAGTGAGTGTGGGTGCCAAGGGTGGGTGGGGTCCCCACTCAGCCCTGCTCCATCCTTGCTGGCCACCAGGGGACCAGAAAAAAAATATCCAGCTCTGGAGTGATAGCACAGTGGGGAGGGCGTTTGCCTTGCATGTTGCCGATCCGGGTTTGATCCCCGACATCCATAGGGTCCCCTGAGCCTGCCAGGAGTGATCACTGAGCACAGAACCAGGAGGATCCCCTGAGAACTGTTGGGTGTGTCCTAGCCCTCTCCCTGCCCACCCCCCAAAAATACAATCCAGGACCCTTTCCCATTCCTCTCTGTCCCTCACACACTGGAGTCTCAGACACCAAGGAAGAAGGCGTTGAAAGGCTCCTCTGTGGCATCTGCCTGCCAAGACTTGCAGCTAATTGTATTAATTGCAGGGCTCTGAGGTGATGATCCTCCTCCTCCTCCTCCTCCTCACCTGAGTTGAGCCTGGGAAAGCAGCCGGGGACCAGAGTTCAGCACTGCAGACCTCCCGCAACCCTAACACTGCTGCCTGCCAGCCCAGTAGCACAAAGTGTCCGGAAGGACGTGGCTCAGTGGTCTCCGTGCCAGCATGGTCCCTGGAGGCCGGGGTGGTGGTGGGGCGGTTGCCAAGTCCCTGAGCTGAAGGTGGGGCACCCACATACCCAGGTTGGGGGAGGACCAGCTTCTTGTCCAGGACTCCATCCCCTCTACCAAGCCTAGACACCCCCCAGCGGGGTCCTCCAGCCTCCTGGCCACCCCACTGGCCCAGCCCAGCATCTCCTGGACCCCTTCCAGCCACCTTGCAAGGTACTTCCACTCGGTCTTCCCATCACCCCATGGGGCCAAGGCACTGCAGCAGGAGCCCTTGGCAGGGGAAAGGCGGTGCGTGGGGGCGATCCAGGCGGGCCAGCAGAAGCCTCCCAAGTCCGCCTCAAAGCTGGAGAGGCCACAGAGGAACCCTGACTGCTGCAAAAGTGACCCTACGAGGCCCACGACCTGTCGACCTGGGGCTCACTCGGGTCACTAACTCCAGAGAGAGCAAGGAAGGAGAGCTGAGGGTCTCCAGAGCCAGAAGCACCCTCAGGCCCAGCGACGGTGCCAGTCTCCTGCGTGGGGGTCAGGGTTGGACCTTCCAGGGGCCCCACAGCCAGGGAAGAAGGCTCAGAGCCAGGAGGGTGCGGGCAGGAGGGAGCCACCTGGACGCAGCTGTCAGGTCGCACAGAGGAGACTCAGCCTTGCGGGGACCCCCAAAGACGCCAGCCAGGACCCCCAAAAGAGCGGATCACACTCAGGGCCCCTCATCATCCCCATCCCCAGGCAAAGCCTCGGGTTCCAGACACACAATGGAGTGGAGTGGAGAGGAGAGGAGAGGAGAGGAGAGGAGAGGAGAGGAGAGGAGAGGAGAGGAGAGGAGAGGAGAGGAGAGGAGAGGAGAGGAGAGGAGAGGGGAGAGTGGGGAGTGTTGTGGGTCAGGCAGAGGGAAAGAAAGACTGGGTTCTGGGGCGCCCTGGAGGAGAAGGAGGAGGAGGAGGAGAAGGAGGGATGGGGGTGCGATCTGAGCCCCAGAACCGCCTAGGGCTGCCCCCTCGGACCTCCAGCACCTGGACACACCCGTGCCCTTGCCACCCCAACCCCAGAGTCGGCGGGACCACTCGGTGCCACTCGGCGCGCGAGGCGGTGCCAGGCGGGGACCGGGGGGACCCCAGAGTGGGGAACCCCAGAGGGGTCCGGAGCGGGGCAGGCGATGCCCGGCCCCGGGGCCCCAGGCGAAGCCCCCTCACGCGCCCCCCGAGCCCCGATCGTCCCCAGCGCCCCGACTCCGGCACCGGGGCGCGCGCACAGGGCCGAGGCGCGTCCGTACCTGCAGCTCCTGGAACTCGGCGTCCAGCTCGTGCCACTCGCGCTCGCAGCGCTCCAGCGGGCCGGACATGGTGCAGGGCCGGCGGGCACCGGCTCCACCGCCGCCCGCTGCCCCGGACGTCACGGCCCGGCCTGGCCCGGCCCCCGGCAAGCGCGCCCCGCCCCGCCCCGCCCGGGCCCGCTGCGTCTTGGGGGCCCTGGGGAGGGCTGGGGCCTCGGCCAGGACCTTTGGGGCGCGCTCCTGGGGAGGCCGAGGAAGGTGACCCGGCCCCGGCCCCCGCCCACGCCCACGCCCACGCCCAGGCCCCGGGGGCTGGAGGCGGCGCTGTCACTCGGGCCCCTCCTGGCTCCGGCCTCCTCTGACAGCTGCTGGAGTCCCTCAGCCCTCACCAGGCTCAGCTCCGGTCGCCCGGCCAGGCTCTCTTTGCTCTTTATTTTATTGCTTCCTTTTTAAAATTTTTTAAAATTAATTTACTTATTACATTTTTTGGCTTTCGAATCAGGGTCACTCCTGGCTCCACGCTCAGAAATCGCCCCTGGCAGGCCCAGGGGACCCTATGGGATGCAGGGATTCGAACCACCGTCCTTCTGCATGCAAGGCAAACACTTACCTCCATGCTATCTCTCCAGCCCCTTTATTTGTTTGTTTGTTTATTTATTTGGATTTTGGGTCCCACCTGGCAGTGCTCAGGGGTCACTCCTGGCTCTACACTCAGAAATCGCCCCTGGCAGGCACAGGGGACCCTATGGGATGCCAGGATTCGAGCCACCATCCGTCCTAGATGGGCTGCGTGCATGGCAAATGCCCTACTGCCATGCTATCACTCCAGCCCCTATAAAGGCCTGTTTTATGTATAGATTGTTAGACTTTGGGACTCTTGACACCACTGTAGTTGCCTTTGGCTTGGAGATATAGTTGTTCTTTTCTACCTCCACCAATGCACCTGAGACCACTTGGCCAATAGTCCCCCTCCTTTCATGTTAGTTTCTCCTCCTTCATTTCGTTTCTTTCCTCCTCCTTGCTGTATACTGATGTCAAGCGTCTTTATTTATTTATTTATTTATTTATTTATTTATTTATTTTCTTGAGACCATTGTGAATTCCAAGTCTTTCACAGTTGTATTTCAGGCCCACAGTGACAGTGAACTAGGGCCGTTCTCACTACCTGTGTTGACCTCCCTCTACCATAGTTTCCATATCTCCACCTTAGGCCCCTGGACTGCTAGTGTAACAGTATGGATCAGGATAGGATCAGCAATACAACATCACATAACAGGACATTTCTGTGTGTAGCTTGTTGTAGTTTGGGTTTCTGGATTCTATTGTTGTTGACTTTGGATTGGGTATTTAGGTCTGACCATTTTTTTATTTCCACTCAACGCTCCTGAGACCGCTTGGCCCCTGGGTAGGTCCCGTCCACTTTATTTTTCTTTTCTCAATTTGTAGGAAGACATAGAAATATGAGGTAGAACAAGATGATTCATGTTCTATGGTTCTGTAAAATAAAAATAAAAGACAAGAGGCACTATCTAGAAGCTATGAATAAAATTAAAAGAAGAAAAAAGAGAGGGGGCAGATGTGGCCTTTTGTTCCCATAGGTGCAGTCAACATAGGAGAAATTAGAAAGGAAATTCCCTTGGCCTAAGAGATCCAGGGTGCCTGTATCCTTGAAACATGAGACTGTCATGAGACTGACTACAGGCTCTGGGCATGTTACTTGTCAAACCCCAAGGTCTTTCTTTATGGTCCCAGGAAACATTCTGCTCAGTCACAGTTGTCAAAGTCAGTCTTTTTTTGTTTGTTTGTTTGTTTGTTTGTTTTTTGGGCCACATGCGGTGACAGGGGTTACTCCTGGCTATGTGCTCAGAAATTGCTCCTCGGACGCCGGGGGATCCAACCGTGGTCTGTCCTAGACTAGTTCGAGCAATGTAGATGCCTACCTCTAGCGCCACCACTCCGCCCCCAAGTTCAGTCTTCTGTAATTAAAGATCTTGGTTTTTGTAAAGATCCTAGGATGAAGTCGAGGATAGAGTCTTTCTTTATGGTTCCAGGAAGAGTTCTGCTCAGTCACAACATAGTCAGTCTTTGATAATTAGAGATCTTAGTTTTTGCACAGGCCCTAGGATTGAGCTTCTTCTGATTTCATCTCACCCCTTAAGTGGTAAGGCATGGCAACCTGCCCTTAGATCAAGTTGTTGCTATTTCCTCATCATCAGGAATTGTATAAACCTACCCTGGAGCAAGTTGGTTTCAGAGCAGTGTTAGCCTGCCCTGAGGGAGTTTGATTCCTGGTGCTGGTGCAGGGAACTGTGCCAGTACTTATGTTGGGATCTGGGTTTTGAACGCTAGAAGTCCAATCAATTGAGGTCTAATCAGGTCCCCATGACAAATACTCAGGGTGGAAGGTTGTCCTATATCATAAAATTTATGGGTTCTTATCCCTATTAGATAAGAACTTCTTTCTATACATAAGATTTTCCCTTTTTTAGTGAACCTATGCAAAAAGGAACAATGACAAGGGTCTATTTTTTTTCTTTCTTTCTTTTCCTCTCTCCTCTCCCCTCCCTCCACCTCTCTCTGTCTCTGTCTCTCTCTTGATCATCAGGTGCCCTTTCCTGCTGCAGTTTTCTCTCTGCCTACCCTTGCATAGAACATTCTTCACTCTAGGTGCCTTTTTTGTTTGTTTGTTTGTTTGTTTTGGGGCCACAACCCATGACACTCAGGGGTTACTCCTGATTCTTTGCTCAGGAATCACTCCTGGTGCTGCTGTACAGACCCTATGGGATGCCAGGGATAAAACCTGGGTTGGCAACATTCAAGGCAAATGCCCTCCCTACTGTACTAGCCCCTGCTCTTCCATTTAAGAAAGTATTATTGGGGCCCGGGGAGATAGCACAGCAGCGTTTGCCTTGCAAGCAGCCGATCCAGGACCAAAGGTGGTTGGTTCAAATTCCGGTGTCCCATATGGTCTCCCGTGTCTGCCAGGAGCTATTTCTGAGCAGACAGCCAGGAGTAACCCCTGAGCACTGCCGAATGTGGCCCAAAAAAAAAAAAAAAAAAAAAGTATTATTGGGGCCGGAGAGATAGCATAGAGAAAGGGTGTTTGCCTTGCATGCAGAAGGATGGTGATTCGAATCCTAGCATCCCATAAGGTCCCCCTAGCCTGCCAGGAGTGATTTCTGAGTGTAGAGAGCCAGGAGGAACCCCTGAGCGCTGTCAGGTGTGACCCAAAAACAAACAAACAAACAAAAAAGTATTAGTCTTGGGGTTGGAGAGATAGCACAGTGGTAGGGCGTTTGCCTTGCATTTGGCCAACCTGGAGGGACCCAGGGTTTTTTTGTTTTTGTTTTTGTTTTTGTTTTCGTTTTTTTTTTGGTTTTTCGGGCCACACCCATTCAATTTTCAGGGGTTACTCCTGGCTAAGTGCTCAGAAATTGCCCCTGGCTTGGGGGGACCATATGGATTGCCAGGGGATGGAACCTCGGTCCTTCCTTGGGTAGCGCTTGCAAGGCAGACACCTTACCTCTAGCGCCACCTCACCGGTCCCGGGACCCAGTTTGATTCCTGGAATCCCACATGTTCCCCCAGCCTGCCAGGGGCAATTTCTGAATGCAGAGCCAGGAGTGGCCCCTGAGCACCGCTGGGTGTGGCCCAACAACCAATCAATCAATAAAGTTTTCAAAAATTATTCATGGGGCCGGAGAGATAGCATGTAGGTCAGGCGTTTGCCTTGCATGCAGAAGGTTGATGGTTCGAATCCCAGCATCCCATATGGTCCCCTGAGCCTGCCAGGAGCAATTTCTGAGCACAGTGCCAGGAGTAACCCCTGAGCGTTGGCCGGGTGTGACCCCCCCCAAAAAATTATTCATCTAGGGCCCTCCCAGACTAAAATAATTAGTCTTTGGGATCTTTCCAAGCACTGTTTCAGGGGCCCTAAGGGTTACTGGGACACTCAGTCTGAAGGTGGCTCAAAAGCTGAGCTCATGGGGCCGGAGAGATAGCATGGAGGTAAAGCGTTTGCCTTTCATGCAGAAGGTCATCAGTTCAAATCCCGGTGTCCCATATGGTCCCCCGTGCCTGCCAGGAGCAATTTCTGAGCCTGGAGCCAGGAATAACCCCTGAGCACTGCCGGGTGTGACCCAAAAACCACAAAAAAAAAAAAAAAGCTGAGCTCATACTTTGCACAGAAAACCCAGGTCTGATCTCCTGCACTAAGAGGCCCCCCACCCAAAAATTTTGCCCTCCCCAAAAACAAACACCTCAGATGCTGTGGCCAAACAATACTTGGCTTGACGAAAGCCTTTAGGGACACACCCAGGGATACTAGCTGCTAGGTAGGGTCTTTTTTTGGTTTTTGTTTTTTTGGTTTTTGGGCCACACCCGGCGGTGCTCAGGGGTTACTTCTGGCTGTCTGCTCAGAAGTAGCTCCTGGCAGGCATGGGGGACCATATGGGACACCGGGATTTGAACCAACCACCTTAGGTCCTGCATCGGCTGCTTGCAAGGCAAACACCACTGTGCTATCTCTCCGGCCCCTAGGTAGGGTCTTGTATTGGGGAATTTAAACTAGGTTCTAGGGGGCGGAGAGATAGCACAGCAGTAGGGCATTTGCCTTGCACATAGCTGATCCAGGGCTGACAGACGATGATTCAAATCCCAGCTTCTCATCCCAGCTTCTCATATGGTCCCTGTGCCTGCCAGGAGTGATTTCTGAGTACAAAGCCAGGAGTAACACCTGAGCACTGCCAGCTGTGACCCAAAAAGGAAGGAAGGAAGGAAGGAAGGAAGGAAGGAAGGAAGGAAGGAAGGAAGGAAGGAAGGAAGGAAGGAAGGAAGGAAGGAAGGAAGGAAGGAAGGAAGGAGGGAGGGAGGGAGGGAGGGAGGGAGGGAGGGAGGGAGGGAGGGAGGGAGGGAGGGAGGGAAGAAGGGAAGGAAGGAAGGAAGGAAGGAAGGAAGGAAGGAAGGAAGGAAGGAAGGAAGGAAGGAAGGAAGGAAAGAGGGAAGGAGGGAAGGAAGGAAGGAAGGAAAGAGGGAAGGAGGGAAGGAGGAACAAACGAACTCTGTTCTAGTATATGAGCCCCGGGAAACTAACATTTCTTCTTTGGAGCCTTAATTTTTTTTTAATTGGGGCTACAGGGTGTTGACTTGGAGAGACACAAGGAAGTTGTTTGCCTTCCACGGCCCACCAGGGGTCAATCACCAGTACCTCATAAAGTCCCCCAAACCCCTGGGGCTGGAACAATGATCCCGGTGTTAGCCTTGCACACTGCCAACCGGGCATCCCATAGGATCCCCCGAGCCTGCCAGGAGAGATTTCTTTTTTTTTTTTTTTTTTTTTTTTTTTTTTTGGTTTTTGGGCCACGCCCGGCAGTGCTCAGGGGTTACTCCTGGCTGTCTGCTCAGAAATAGCTCCTGGCAGGCACGAGGGACCATATGGGACACCGGGATTCGAACCAACCACCTTTGGTGCTGGATCGGTGGCTGCTTGCAAGGCAAACGCAGCTGTGCTATCTCTCCGGGCCCCAGGAGAGATTTCTAGCATAGAGCGAGCCAGGAGTAACCCCTGAGTGCAGCCGGGTGTGTCCCAAAACTAAAAGAAAAGAGGGGGGGCAACAAGATAAAGATAAAATTCTAAAAAAGAGAACAGAAATGAGGAGGTAACTCAAAGGTCTGGGACATTTGCATTCAGAAAACCAGCACCAAATGGTCCCCCCAAAACCTCACGGTCCCCTCCCCCCAGTATCACGTGGCATGGCTTAAAATCTAAAAAAAGAGGGGCCGGAGAGATAGCATGGAGGTAGGGCTTTTGCCTTGCATGAAGAAGGTTCGAATCCCGGCATTCCATATGGTCCCCTGAGCCTGCCAGGGGCGATTTCTAAGCACAGAGCTAGGAGTAACCCCTGAGCACTGGTGGGCGTGACCAAAACAGACAAACAAACAAATAAAAATTGTATGTGAAAAATCAGTCCTTTCTCTTTTCCTTGCAAATGGAAAGATCTGATGCCAGAGACAGACTGTGACTGACAGGGGTGAATGCACTTGCCTTACACGGGGTGACTGCAGTTTGAGCCCCAACCGCACAGAATCCCCACCCAGCACCAGGAGTAGCCCCACAGTAGCGCTCAGTGTGGCCTGAAAGAAGCAGTCACTGGGCTCAGCTCCTCCAGGCCATCTGCTCTGAGTCCTACACTGCCCTTCATCACCTGCCTGCCTGCTGTGGGCACTGACATGACCCTCGGTCCCTGTCAGGGATGGCGGAGAGTGCAGAGCCAAGGACAGAAAATGTCCGGGAGAACAGAGGCAGACGCCACCTGCCACCCGCAGGGCAATGGAGAGAGAGAACAGGCTTCTTCCCTCCCAAGCCTGGTGGCAGTCCATTCCCTAGGGTCCAGGCTGCAGCCCACAACACCCAGCCCTGGGACCTCTGACCACAACCCCCCCCACCCCAGCGGCCAGGTCAGGCCAGGTTTCAAATCACAGAAGCCTCTGAAGAGCATGACCAACCATCTGTGTAGCTGCTCAGGGGTCCAAAGTCACAGATGTAGCTGGAGAGAACACAGTAGGAGGGTAGCTTGCCTTGCATGTGGTAGACCTAGATTCGAGTCCTGCCACCACATAGAGGCCCCAGAGTGATAGCATAGCGGGTAGGGCATTTGCCTTGCAATCACTGGCATCCCATATGGTCCCCTGATGGCTGAGCTGAGAAACCCGAGAGCTCTCGAGTGTGGCCCCAAAACAAAACAAAATGAAAACAAGGGGGCCGGAGCAGTGACGTAGAGTTAGGGAGCAGTGACCTAGAGTTAAGGTGTTTGCCTTGCACACAACTGATCCAGGACAAACTGCGGTTAGATTCCCTACATCCAATATGGTCCCCCCAAGCCAGGAGCAATTTCTGAGAGCATAGCCAGGAGTAACCCGTGAGCGACACTGGGTGTGACCAAAAAAACAAAAAACAAACAAACAAAAATGGGCCGGAGAGATAGCATGGAGGTAGGGCATTTCATTTGCCTTGATTGCAGAAGGATGATGGTTTGAATCCCCACATCCCATATGGTCCCCTGGGCCTGCCAGGAAAGATTTCTGAACTCAGAGCCAGGAGTAACCCCTGAGCGCTACAGGGTGTGACCCCCCAAAAAAAACAAACAAACAAAAGACACTACCAGAATTGATCCCTGAGCATAACCCCCAAAATACCCCCAAGCACTGCCAGGTATGATACAAAATCTGCCCTAAGCCCCCAGCACTGCATAAGGCCCCCAGAGACCCTCCAGGATTGACTGCTGAGCAGAACCAGAAATAAGTCCCAATTGGCAAGTGCTCATGGGTTTCTCCTGGCCCTGTGCCCATGATCACTCCAGGCAGGCTCATGGGACCACGTGGGATGCCGTGGATCGAACCTGGGTTGGCCATATGCAAGGCAGACGCCTCCCCGATGTGTCCCTCTTGGGCCCTCAATACACATTCTCCTCAGCAGTGTGGAGTGGATGCTCTCATTTGCAGGTCTGCTGCACATGGATGGACGAGGATGAGGCATAAGTCCCAGAGTCAAATTCCTGCAGCTTATGGCCTGAACTGACAGGGAAGTCCCTGAGGCAGAGTGCCCAGAAGCCACCCACTATGCAGCTCATTCTTGGAATGTGCCTTTCCCAGAATGCTGTTCCAGTGCTTAGTAGAAATCCCTAGGCCAGATCTTGAAGTGCATTCTAGGAAGGGCCCAAGGCCCGCTGCTCTGCAAGCTTCTACTTGGCCCAAGAACTAGACTTTTTTTCCAGGACTGATGGTGGTTCGAATCCTGGCACCCCATATGGTTCCCTGAGCCTGCCAGGAGCGATTTCTGAACACAGAGCCAGAAGTAACCCTCAGCACCACCGTGTCCGACCCAAAAATAAAAACAAATAATAATAATAATAATAATAATAATAATAATAATAATAAAAGGAATTGGGGCTGGAGAGATAGCATGGGGTAGGGCGTTTTCCTTGCATGCAGAAGGATGGTGGTTCGAATCCTGGCATCCTATATGGTTCCCTGAGCCTGCCAGGAGCGATTTCTAAGCACAAAGACAGGAGTATCCCCTGAGCACCGCCCTGTCTGACCCAAAAACAAAACAAGAAAGGAACTATACTTTTTTGGGGGGGAACCACATCTGGCAGTGCACAGGGGTGACTAACTCTGTACTCAGGGGACCCTATTCTGCGGAGATGAAAGCAGGAATCAAACCTGGGACAGGGGCCAGAGAGATAGCACAGGGGCCCATATGGTTGACCCAGGTTTGATCCCCAACATCCCATACGGTTCCCAAGACTGCCAGGAGTAATTTCTGAGAGCAAAGCTAGGAGTAACCCCTGAGTGCTGCTGGGTACAGCTCAAAAACCAAAACAAAAGAAAAAAGATACTACAACTACTTACTTCCAGTCTAAATCCCTGGAATCTGTTTAAACATGATTGGAGGGGATAGATAGTACAGGAACTAAGGTCTGCACACAATGTTGGTCCTCTAAGACACACGAGGAGCAATGCCTGAGCAGAGAAAGGAGTGAATTAGCGCTGTGTGGGGGGCTGGAGTGGTGGCGCAAGCAGTAAGGTGTCTCTGCCTTGCCTGCTCTAGCCTAGGACGGACCACGGTTCCATCCCCCCATCCCATATGGTCCCCGAAGCCAGGAGTGATTTCTGAGCGCCTAGCCAGGAGGAACCCCTGAGTGTCACTGGGTGTGGCTCCCCCTCAAAAAAAGCACTGTGTGTGACCCAAAAAAAAGGGGGGGGGATGGGTTGGCACAGAGGGGAGAGCACTCACCTTGCACATGGCAGACCTGGGATGGATCTCCAGCATCCCATATGGTCCCTTCTAGGAGTGATTCTTGAGTGCAGAGCCAGGAGTAACCCCTAAGCACTGCTGGACATGGCCCCAAAACAAACCAACAATAAAAGGTGGGGTACTGAGAGACAGAACAGAGGTTGGGCACTTGTCTTGAACGAGGCGGACCCAGGTTCGATCCCTGGCACAATGGATGGTCCCTTGAGCCCACCAGGACTGATCCTTTTTTTTTTTTTGGGGGGGTGGGGGTCACACCCGGCGTCGCTCTGGGGTTACTCCAGGCTTTTCGCTCATAAATCGCTCCTGGCAGGCTCGGGGGACCATATGGGATGCCTTGGAATCAAACCTGGGTCCATCCCAGGTTGGCCGTGTGCAAGGCAAACGCCTTTAACACTCTCCTATCTTTCCAGCCCCACTGGTGGTCATTCTTTTTTTGGTTTTGGTTTTGTTTTGTTTTGGGGTCACACCCGGCAGCGTTCAAGGGTTCCTCCTGGCTCTATGCTCAGAAATCATTCCTGGCAGGCGCGGGGGACCATATTGGATGCTGGGATTCGAACCATAATCCTTCTGCATGCAAGGCAAACGTCCTATCTCCATGCTATCTCTAGAGAAGCTTCTTCACTGTCAGACTCGATGGCTCCTGACCCTCAAGGAAGTCCACCTCCTGTCCCAGTACCATGAAGTTTCCTTTCACCTTGTAAGCTACTTTAGAAGCCAACAGAATCTAGAAAGCGGTTGTTTGGGAATCTGTTACCTCCGTTTCAGAAGCGAGAGTGGTCCAACCTGATACTGTATTATTATTAATTTTTTGGAGATAAAATTGCTGCTGTGTTGAAAAGTCGGGAACTAGAAATAGAAGAATCATATGTACTACTTAATTCCCTTTGCAGGAATCATTTCTCCTATCTGGGCCTCAGTTCTTTTAACTGTAGAGGGTGGGAATAGAAGAAACTGGTATATATTACCACGTCAGAATTGTCATAGCCTAGGGGCCCGGAGAGATAGCACAGCAGCGTTTGCCTTGCAAGCAGCTGATCCAGGACCAAAGGTGATTGGTTCGAATCCCGGTGTCCCATGTGCCGCCCCCCCAGGACTGATCCTTGAGTGCAGAGACAGGAGTCAACCCTGAGCCATGCTGGGCGTTCCACCGGATAAGGATCCCAGGACACAAAGTCGAGTCAGCAATGAGTTGGGACATCGAGCCTACGACATGATGTGAGTCGTGTCCAAATGGAAATGGGCCAATCATGTAAGTGGTGAAGGATGAACTGCTTGTATGAACCAATGAAAAGCTTGTAAAGTGCTTGCTTCGGCAGCACATATACTAAAATTGGAACGATACAGAGATTAGCATGGCCCCTGCGCAAGGATGACATGCAAATTCGTGAAGCGTTCCGTATTTAAAAAAAAAAAAGGAAAGAAAAGCTTGTAAAGCCCTATGAAAACTGGTTGAGATCTGGGTTTGGAATCCTTATCAAGACTCCCCTGGGTGGATGAGACTCGGACCTCAGCTAGCCGAATAAACTCCCTTTTGCCTCCTGTATTATCGGAGATGGTCTCTGACTCTCAGCGCTTGGGTGTCAATTTGGACCATTACGAGAGAGAGAGAGAGAGAGAGAGAGAGAGAGAGAGAGAGAGAGAGAGAGAGAGAGAGAGAGAGAGAGAGAGAGAGAGAGAGAGAGAGGAGAGAGAGAGGAGAGAAGAGAGAGGAGAGAGAGAGAAGAGAGAGAGAAGAGAGAGGAGAGAGAGGGGAGAGAGAGAGAGGAGAGAGAGGAGAGAAGAGAGAGGAGAGAGAGAGGAGAGAGAGGGGAGAGAGAGGAGGAGAGAGAGAGGAGAGAGAGGGAAGTGTCTGGTCTTTGCAAGGCTTTGATCTGTCTGTGTCTTTTAGTTCTAAAGGGATCAGGGTGTTTACCTATAAACTTGTTCCAAAGCACCCCAGGGTGAGAGGCAAAGAGCTCACAGCCCCCCCACACTTTCTCCAGGCATTGCCCTGGCTCTCTGAAGTTTCTGTGCTCTTCCTGGCCTGACTCCATTCATCCCATTGGTCATTCTTTCCCAGGACTCACCAGAATCAGGGGATGTTCATTCTTTTATTTATTTATTTATTTATTTATTTATATTTATTTATTTATTTTGGCCACACCAGGAGGCACTCAGAGGTTACTCCTGGCTCTGTGCTGAGGAATCGCTCCTGGCAGGTTTGGGGGACCAAATGGGATGCCGGGAATCAAGCCCGGGTCTGTCCAGGGTTTGCTGCATGCAAGGCAAATGCCCTACCACTGTGCTAATGCTCCAGTCCAGAATCAGGGATGTTCTGTTTGGCATCAAATTTTGCTATTTTATTCAATGAAAAATAAAACATTTCTCTGGGGCAAGAGACTCAGTGCAGTGGGGTAAGGGACCATGTGGTGCCAGGAGTCTAAATGGGTCAGTTGCATGCAGGGGAAATGCCTCAACCCCAAAACTATCTTAACCCCTGTTGTTAGGCTCCATTCGCCATAATCCCACTCTGGGAAAATGAGCTGGAGCAGGGGTCACCGCAGGAAATAACCAGGCCAACCTTGAGAGGGTAAAGCACGCGTGGTGGGGAATTTTTTTTTTGTGTGTGTGTGCTTTTTGGGTCACACCTGGCAGTACTCAGGGAAAACTCCTGGCTCCATGCTCAGAAATCGCTCCTGGCAGGCACAGGAGACCATATGGGATGCTGGGATTCGAACTGACGACATTCTGCATGAAAGGCAAACGCCTTACCTCCATGCTATCTCTCTGGGCCCCGTGGTCGGGGATTTTTTGCCTCACAGAGTAAGAGAAGGCTGCCCACCAGAACAGCAGTTTTTATTAAGTAAAGGGGTGGTGGTAGGGCTAAGGACAAAAGGACTATCTCTTTTTATTTTGTTTGTTTTTGGACAATACCCAATGATACTCAGGGGTTATTCCCGGCTCTGTGCTCAGAAGTCATTCCTGGCAGGCTGGGGAACCATATGGAATACCAGAGATCAAACCTGATTCTATCCCAGGTTGGCCATGTGCAGGGCAAATGCCTGCTGCTATGCTATCACTTTGGCCCCAAAAGGCATCTCTTGAGCCAGACTTGCCCAGCGTGCTTCAGGCATGGAGAATAATATGGTAAGCAGAAAATTTCTGCTTTGGGTAAAAACAAGTTGTAAACAAACAAACAAACAAATACAAAGAAACCAGGGATTATCTTTGTTTGGGGTAGGACTAAGTTGTAAATTATAAACTTTACTATCTCTTCATTCCTAGGGCTCACTTTTTTTTTTTTTTTGGTTTTTGGGCCACACCCAATGACGCTCAGGGGTTACTCCTGGCTATGCGCTCAGAAGTGGCTCCTGGCTTGGGGGACCATATGGGGGACGCCGGGGGATCGAACTGAGGTCCATCCAAGGTTAGCGCAGGCAAGGCAGGCACCTTACCTTTAGCGCCACCGCCCGGCTCCTAGCTCACTTTTTTTTAAAGTTGGGGGCCAGGGGCCAGAGAGATAGCACAGCAGTAGGGTGTGCCTTGCACGAGGCAGACCCAGGACAGACCTGGGTCCGATTCCCGGCATCCCATATAGTCCTGCCAGGAGCAATTTCTGAGTGCAGAGCCAGGAGCAACCTCTAAGTGTCACCAGGTATGGCCCCAAAACCAAATACCAAAAATAAATAAATTAAAAAAATAAAGGAGGGGGCCAGAGAAATAGTATAATAGGCAAGGCACTTGCATATAGCCAACCTGGGTTCAAGTCCCAGCATCCCATAGAGTCTCTCAGCTGGAGAGACCTACCCTGAACTGACCAGGTTTGATTTCCAGCATCCCATATGGTCCCCAGAGCCTGCCAGGAGCCTGCCGGGGGAGATTTCTGAGCACAGAGCCAGGAGTACCTCCTGAGCGCCACAGATGTGGCCCCCCAAGACAAAAACAAACAAAACAGAAATAGGGGGAAAATACCACGTGTCTTTTTTGTTTTCCTCTCTCCTTGTTCATGCAGTTTGAGAATTAGGCCTGATGGTTTCCCAATGACGGCATATTTGGCAGGTTCCTCGGTATAGTGGCAATGTCGGTGGGCACCAAGGATGTGGGGTTAATTCACAAGACAAGTTTCCCATCACCCGATGAAGTGTTGGCTGCCCTTTCGCTTGTTTTCTTTACCTTTTGGCGCTGCGAGTTTTAAATCTTGTTTCACTTTGCCACCTACTGGCGATTTCTTACCATTTCTGTTGCTTCCAACAAAAAGACCAAAAAATCCTCCCCCCCAAAAATACCAAAAAATCTGGTTCTACCAAGATTTCAGAGCAAATCCCTTCTACCTGAAGACTCCCACAAGGCCCAGTGAGTTTTGTTTTTTTTGTTTTTTTTTTTTTTGGTTTTTGGGCCACACCCAGTAATGCTCAGGGGTTACTCCTGGCTATGTGCTCAGAAGTTGCTCCTGGCTTGGGGGACCATATGGGACACCGGGGGATCGAACCGCGGTCCGTCCAAGGTTAGCGCAGGCAAGGCAGGCACCTTACCTTTAGCGCCACCGCCCGGCCCCGAGTTTTGTTTTTTAACTTTTTTTTGGGGTGGTGGTGTTTGGGTCCCACCTGGCAGTGCTCAGGGGTTCCTCCTGGCTCTACGCTCAGAAATCGCTCCTGGCAGGCTCAGGGGACCATATGGGATGCCGGGATTTGAACCACCAACCTTCTGCATGCAAGGCAAACCCCCTACCACTATGCTATCTCTCTGGATCCTCTTTTTTTTTTTTAAACTTTATTTAATTATTGATTGATTGTTTTTTGGGCCACACCCGGTGCCACTCAGAGGTTCATCCTGGCTCTACACTCAGAAATAGCCCCTGGCAGGCTGGGGATGCCAGGAATTGAACTGGGTCCCTCCTGGGTCAGCGACAAGCGAGGCAATCGTCCCACCGCTGTGCTATCTCTCCGGCCCCCCAGCGAGTTTCTTCAACCTTCACAAGACAAAGCCCTCATCTGCATATCCCCCCCACCTTCACGGGAATGTTAACTGCGTGCTTTTCCCAAACGTCTCATCAGCCATGCTGAGAAGCAAGAATCCTTTCGGTGCATCTTTTAATTTTAGCCAGATTCAGGACACAGTCGCTGGGGGACCTGCAAGACCCCTCATGATGCTGTGAGCTCTACCTTGAATAACTTCTCTCCACATCAGTGCCAGGGAGGGGAGAAGGTAGCTTGTGGTCTAGCAAGCTTGGTAGCAAAAGATTGGGGGGGGGTGTGTTTTTTTTTAACCAAGGATTTTAAGGGCTGACCCAAGTTCTTTCCCTGGCATCCCACAGGATCCCCTGAGCTGCTAGGAGTAATTTCTGTACACACCCACCCACCCCGAAGTATTTGATGGGCTGGAAAAACAGCACTTGCGTGGCATCATGATGACTCTGATTTGAACCCTCACATGTGTGTTGGATTACTGGTCCACCCAAATCAATATTCATACTCCACCATAGGGTGTGATCTGGTGATAGAATTTTTGGATTATTCCCTACTTGGCATTCTTCTCTCACCCTAGGGTGTGGCTTGGTTCTTGTCAAGAAGAGCAGGGTCCAAAAAAGGCAGGGCTCATTCTTCGGGCTGCTTTCCTTCTTAGGAGCAGAAGCTCATGTGGTGGGATTCCTGCCTTGAGGGTTGGATTCCTTGAACCTGTTCTTGTCCCTTTTCACTGTGTGGATTACTTACTGCATCAAAATTTGCTTCCAGGGGCCGGAGAGATAGCACAGCAGTAGGGGATTTGCCTTAGACGCAGAGGGATGTGTGGTTCGAATCTCAGCATCCCATATGGTCCCCGAGCCTGCTGGGGGCGATTTCTGAGTGTAGAGCCAGGAGAAACCCCTGAGCGCTGCTGGGTGTGACCCAAAAACAAAACAAACCAACAAACCAACAAAAATTTGCTTCCAGACCCTGTTCTAACCAGATCTTCATTTTTTTTTTTTCTTTGAGCCTGGGGCTCTAATTTACACATGTGGTAAACCAAGGGTATTGCTGATCACAGCCAGAACTAGCTCTAAGCATCTTGAGGTGTGGCTCAAAATACCAACATAAATGGGGCAGAGAGATAGTACAGTGGTTAAGGTGCCCACGGTCAACCTAGATTCAATCCTTGGCACCACTTTTGGTTCCTTGAGGACAGCCAGGAGTGATTTCTGAATGCAGAGCTAGGAGTAACCCGAGAGCATCCCCCCTAGGTGTGGTTCCAGAAGCAAAATTTCAAAACCCAACATATAGAAATAAAAATCACCTGAAAGAGAGGCTAGAGCAGGGGCGCAAGTGCTAAGGCATCTGCCTTGCCAGTGCTAGCCTAGGATGGACGGATGACATCCCATATAGTCCCCTAGCTTGCCAGGAGCGATTTCTGAGTGCATAGCCAGGAGTAACCCCTGAGCGTCACAGGTGTGGCCTAAAAACCTAAAAAAAAAAAAAAAAAAATCACCTGAAAGAGGGGTTTGAGAATTAGTAAAGCAGGTCAAGTCTTTGTCCTACACGACCCCCCTTTATTTAGATATTTATTTGACATACGCAGAATTGTGTAAAAATCGCTTGGGCACAAAGGAGCTCTGAAGAAAGTCTCAGAAGCCATGCTTTCTTCCCCCATGGATAGTGACCTTTCCCACAGCAGTGCTCAGGGCCCCTGTGTGGCCTTCTACATGCAAACCAGAGCAGGCTGCCAACTTTTCCTTCTTGTTTTAGGGCCTCCCCTGGTGCTACTCGGGGCTTTCTCCTAGCTCAGCACTCAGGAATCATTCCTGGCAGTGCTCAGGAGACCCTAAGTAGTGCCAGGGACATGGGGTGGGGATGACAGCTTGGGAAGGGTGGAATTGCTGTTGGCAAGGCAAGAATGTGCCATCACTCAGAGCCCGGTAGACATTTCTCTTTCCTTTTGCTCTTGCTTGTTGTGGCCACCCCAGGCCTACTCCTGGCTCAGGAGGAACAAGATGGGATGTGGGGGCTGGGGCCTGGGTCAGCCGTGTGCAAGGCAAGCGCTCTCCCCACTGTGCTATCACTCTGGCCTGGACATATATGATAATGTACTATCTATAATAATGTTTTAGGGGCTGGAGAGATAGCCTGGAGGTAGGGCATTTGCCTTGCATGCAGAAGGACAGTGCTTCCAATCTAATATATATATATAATAACATATAAATAATACCATACTGTATTTGTCTTGGGGTATTTTTATGCTTGTTTGCTTCTGGAACACACCCGGCGGCGCTCAGGGCTTGCTCCTGGCTCTGTGCTCAGACATAGCTGGGGAATGACATATGGGCAGCCGAGGATCGAACCCGAGGCTCCCGCGTGCAAGGCAAAGCGCCGCTCCAAGAGTCTCTCGCGAGATTATGCTAATGACGCGCATGCGCACGCGGGCGGGACGGGACGGCGTTGCGCGCGGGAGTGAATGCGACGTCCGAACTCTCGCGACTCTTCCCGGAGACGATGGGCGGGGCCGAGGGGCTCCCGC
This sequence comes from Suncus etruscus, assembly GCF_024139225.1. Taxonomy (NCBI): domain Eukaryota; kingdom Metazoa; phylum Chordata; class Mammalia; order Eulipotyphla; family Soricidae; genus Suncus; species Suncus etruscus. The sequence goes on along the minus strand of NC_064849.1, from coordinate 1,841,757 downwards.
TAGCGGCCGAGGGCGCTGGCGCAGTGAGCGCCGGAACGTGGAGGGAGACGTCGGCGTGATGACGCACGCGCGTTTCGAGGAAACGGGAAGCGGGCAGGGGAGCCAGCCTCTGACTTTTAAAGGGCCAGTGTCCCTTTTTAACTAGTCTGCTAAGGGGCGGGAGCCTTGAATGCAGAAGGACAGGGGTTCGAATCCCGGCATCCCATAGGGTCCCCCGAGCCTGCCAGGAGCGATTTCTGAACGTAGAGCCAAGAGGAACCCCTGAGTGCTGCTGGGTGTGACCCCCCCAAAAAAAAAACAAAAAAAAGTCTGCAAAGCACCAAACACAACTTGTTATTTTATATTATTATATTTTGTTAATATCATATTATATTATTTGTTCTTTCGTTTGTAAGAGCCTATAAGAAATATATATTCATGTTTTTGTCTACTGCCAATTGTGCCCCTGGAAGAAATTCTCAGAAAAGAAAAAAAAAAAGGAGAAAAAATTAAAAAAAAATAAAAAAAAGGGGGGTTCAGGGCTATTGCACATGGGGAGGGTCTTTACTTACACTTGCCTGACCTGGGCTTGATCTCAGCATCTCATAGGGTCCCCCTGAGCACCACTGAGTCCTTCCTTAGTGCAGACCCTGAACACCCATGGGTGTGACCCAAAAAGGAAAAAAAAAAGGTGGGGGAAGGATGCAAATTGAGGTTCTGGGTAGCTCTTATCAGATGAATCTGAAAGATCACAATTTTCTGTTTGTTTTGGTGTTCAGGGCTGTAACCCAGGTTTCCTGCATGTAAAGCATGAAAATACTACAGCCGGAGGAGGCATCTACTGGCCCAGAAGTCTGCCAATTTGTTTAAATGGTGATAAAATGGATCAAGAAGATGCCGCCAGGCTTAGAACACAGACATACTTTGCCTATGCGAATTTCACATTTGAATTTTGACATGCATGACAGCCTGAGGACCATAAGGTGTGGACCACAAAGGATAAAACACTCTTTTGTTTACATTTTGTTATTTATTTATTTATTTATTTTGTTTTGTTTTGGGGTCACACCTGGCAGTGTTCAGTGGTTACTCTTGGCTCTGTGCTCAGAAATCACTCCTGGCAGGCACAGGGGACTGTATTGGATGCCGGGATTCGAATCGCCGTCCGTCCTGAATTGGCTGCATGCAAGGCAAATGCTCTACTGCTGTGCCATCTCTCCAGGCCCTGTTTTGATTTTTTGTTTTGGGTGACACCCGTCTATACTCAGGGCTTACTCTTGACTGTGTTCAGGGATCCCTCCTGATGGGCTCAGGGAACCCTACGGGAAGCCAGGGATTGAACCTGGACTGGCCTCGTGCAAGACAAGTGCCCTGTCCATTATATTGTTGCTTCAGCCCTAATAAAACACACACACACACACTTTTTTAGAATGGAGCTGAAGCAATAGTATGGCAGGTGAGACACTTGCCTTTCATGTTACCAACCTACCAGAAGATTGGATGCCAGCACCACCCAGCTGGGTGTGACCCCAAAATAAACAACAAATGTATAACGACAGTGCCAGGGCTATAGCCAAGTGGTGGATGAGGCACTGATTTTGATCTCATGCTGACTTAGATAAGCAAAGATTCCTACTACCTCACAGGATTGTGTGTTTATCTATTTGGGGCAGGGGATTGGCCATATGTAGCTGTGGTCAGACTTTTTCCTGGTCCGGTGCTCTGGGACCATGTGTGGTGCTGAAGATGGAACTAGGGTTGGCCAGGTGCATGGCCAGCACCTTAACCACTGTCCTACCTATCTGGCCCCAAAAAACATTTTTGGGTGGAGAGAGGTAGACCATACCAGCCAGTGCACAGGGCTTACTCCTGGCTCTGCACTCAGGAATCACTCCTAGCAGGCTCGGGGGGACCCTATGGGATGACAGGATCGAACCTGGGTCGGCCACATACAAGACAAACGTTCTTCTTTATGTACTATCATTCCAGCCCCAGCAAACCTCTTTTGGCCCCTGTGACATGGGATTTACCTGGCATCAGGATGGCCAGTGAATACCTGGCTCAGTCCCCCAGAGTTGCTATTTTCCTGGTCTAGATGGTGTGTAATGCTCAGCAGGTCTTGCCAAAAATCTCATCGCTGTCATTGCTAGCAAGTCTCTACTCTTCTTCCTTGGGATCATTCGTTAAGTGTGTTTGTTTCTTTGCCGAACAACTCTTTTCAAACTGTTATTCCCACGGGTTTATCCCTGTAGACATCATATTAGGTCTGTCAAAACATTGGCTGATGTGTTAGGAAAAAGAAAAGAAGGAGGAACAGGGGAGGAGGGGAGAGAGAAAAAGAAAAGGAAACTCTGCAAGGAAGGAATAACTCTGTCAGAGCACATTTCAGCAGGGCTGTTCGGTGGAATGAACTTTCTTCTTTCCCTTCTCTTCCTTTTACTTCTCTTTTTTCTTTTCTTCCCTTACTTCTCTTTTTATTTTTAAATTTAATTTAATTTTAACTTTATTTATTTGTTGGTTTTGGGGTCACACAAGGCAGTGCTCAGGGCTCACTCCTGGCTCTGTGCTCAGAAATTGCTCCTGGCAGGCTCGGGGGACCATATAGGATGTCTGGATTCGACCATCGACCTTCTGCATGAAAGGCAAATGCCTTACCTCCATGCTATCTCTCCAGCCCCTTTTCTTTTCTTTTGTATCATCTCCTTTGATTTTTCTTTATTCTGTTGGGGAAGCACACCCAGCGATGCTCAGGGAGCACTCCCGGTGTTACTCAGGGGACCATATATGGCGCTAAGAATGAAATGTAGGGGGGCCGGAGAGATAGCATGGAGGTAAGGCGTTTGCCTCTCATGCAAAAGGTCATCGGTTCGAATCCCGGCGTCCCATATGGTCCCCCGTGCTCGCCAGGAGCGACTTCTGAACATGGAGCCAGGAGTAACTCCTGAGCACTGCCGGGTGAGACCCAAAAACCAAAAAAAAAAAAAAAAAAAAAAAAAAGAATGAAATGTAGGTCAGTTGCATGCAAGGCGCTTGCCATACCCTTTGTACCATCACTCCAGCCCTCTCTTCTTCTTCAACTTCTTTCTTTTTTCTACCTTTCTTACTATTTTTCTTTTGATCCACACATCCAGTGGTGCTCAGGAGAACTTCTTCCTGACTTTGTGATCCCTGAGCCAGGATAAGCTGCAAGCAAAGAAAGCACCTTAACCCCCAATACCCCCACCCCCATGTCTCAGGCCCTTGTTCTCTAGAACTTTCTTTAATCAAAGCCAAGTTCCATTGATACACTGGCCCCTGGGCGGGCCACATAGTCGTCACATAGGCCTCTTTGGAATGCAGCTACCGCCAAGGGAGAGCTGTATTTTCATTTTCACCAAGCATAATTCAAATAGAAGCAGCCACCTCGCTGGTGAGGAAATAAGGGCAGAATCAGAGACAGCTCAGAGGTTGGACTCCTACTGTGCGCCCCCTGGGTCCGCAGCTCTTGTCCCTCAGACTCTTGTCCCCAGAGGAATCTTTTCAGGTCCCTAAAATGTACCAAGAAATACACTGGCGAAAATTCAACTCTCTACATGACAATAAAAGTGTAAAGAATTAGGAGCGGGAGAGCTGAGAGACAGCACAGCAGTAGGGCGTTTGCTTTGCACACAACCTGGGAAGGACTCGGGTTTGATCCCGGGCATCCCATATGGTCCTCTGGGCCTTCCAGGAGCGATTTCTGAGCGTAGAGCCAGGAGTAAGCTCTGAGCGCCGCCAGGTGTGGCCTCCAAACAAAACAAAACGAAAGAATTGGCAGACCTGGTGTTATATAGTCTTTAAAGGCTTTTTCTCCGGTTTTTACCTTTCCTGAATATCTACCAAGCAGCCTGTGTCCCCTTTCCTGATCTAGAAGGACCCCTAGGGGGTGCTATTTCTGCACCTGAGGCCTTCAAAAATCTCTTTCTACAGACCCTCTGCTTCCTGGGCAAGGCGCCCACAGGTACTTGACCTTGGTTTTCTGCATCTCTGCAAAACTGAGCTGCCATCAGTCAATACAAACACTTGAGGAATATTTTTATAGACTCTGAAAGAAACTTCCAGCTCTTCAACCCCACCCAAAAGGCTGGCTTTGCTCTGTGCAAATGGGGATCATTCCTGGCTTTGGTAGGGCTTGGGGGACCCTATGGGATATTGGGGATGGAATCCGAGTCAGCAGCATGCAAGGCAAGCTCCTCCCCACTGTGCTGTCTCTCCCACTCATCTACCTCTCTGGCCCTTGCGACCTATTTTCTAACTCTAATCTAGAATTCCCTGGGCTGAACATTTCGTGTAAGTGGGATCATACAATTTATGGCATTTTGTTTCACTTTGCATTTTGAGGAGGTGTTGGGGAGCGAGTCCAGGGACTTTTTACATCACAGGTGAGCTACCACTGAGCCACATTCCTGGCCCCATCAGTACAATCATTTGGCTCATTTCCTGTGACTTGTTTTTGATGTTTATCCATGGAGCTGCCTGTGTCAGTACTTCATTCCTGTTTATCACCAAATCATACATGTTCTAGGGCTGTTTTATTCTCTTTATTTAAAGATTTACTACATTTGGGTTTGTTTTGTTTGTTTGTTTTTTTGTCTTGGTTTTTGAGCCGGCAGCACTCAGGGGTGGCTCCTGGCTCTGTGTTCAGAATCACTCCTGGCAGGCTTGGGGGACCATAAGAGATGCGGGAGATCAAACCTGGGTCTGTCTTGGGTCAGCTGCATGCAAGGCAAATGCCCTACTGCTGTGCTATCTCTCAGGCTGATATCCTACACGCTCATGGCTAACCCAGGTTTGATTTCCAGCATCCCAAATGACTCCCCAAAACCTGTCAGGAGTAATTTCTGAATGCAGAGCCTGGAGTGCTGGCCAGGTGCAACCGCAAAACAAAAAGTAAACAAAACAAAACAAGATATACTACATTTTGTTTGTCCTTTATTGCTTTGTTTTGTTTGGGTTTCAGCTGAACCTGGCTACCCCATAGGATTCCCGGAACCTGTCGGGAGTGATTCCGAGCACAAAGGAGTAGGCCCTGAGAGCCCTCACCAAAATCAAACACACACAGACTGTTTTTTGTGTTTCTATTTTCATTTTGGTGTTGGAGATTCAAACCCAGGATCTTACGCCTAGGACTTCGAGCCATCTCCCGACCCAGTGTGCAGGAGAGTTGCTGATGCTGACTTGACCTGACCGTGGGTCTTTTCCTGCTGTTCTGAGGGGGCTGAGACCGGGTGCTCTGTGCCAGAGGCTGTAGGGTCCTTGGTGCCCAACATGGTAGGTAAATGGTGAAGGAAAATTCCTTCCTTGCAGGGCAGAGTCCGGCCAAACTCTATGCTCGACAGAGGAAAGAAGGAGTGTCTGTCTGGGGGGCTGCAGGAGCCCCTCTCATATCCTCCAGGAACCTCCCTGCGCCCTGGGCGAAGAGCCAACTCTAACCCTGGCACATCGCTATCGGGAGGGCATGGGAGACAGGAGCCCGGAGCTGGAGCAGCCTGGCACGAAGGTGAGGGCAGCCCGGGGAATGGGCAGGCCAAGGCTTCCACCCAAAATTCGTGAATAACCAGAGTCTGGTCCACACGGGGAGGGAAAGGGGCACATTTCCCATTTCCCGGAATCGGCATTTTGTTTTATTTATTTGACCTATGGGCCATGCCCAGGTTGGGCTTTCGTCCTGGCTCTGACCTCAAGAATCACTCTGGACTGTACGCAGGGGACCCTAAGGGGTGCCAGAATGAGCCAGACGCTCTTTATCTGTAATAACTTTCCTTTAGGGTTAAGGTTTAAAATTCTTGCCTTTGGCTGGTCATCCCCAGTTCAATCCCTGAGTGATCCCTAAGTGCAGAGCCACGAGGAAGCCCTGAGCACAGCTGTGTGTCTTTTAGAAAATAATAATAATAATAATAATAATAATAATGAAAAATAATAAAAGAGGCCATAGCAATAGCACAGCGGGGAGGGCATTTGCATCGTACATAGTATTGCAGGGGCTGTAGACATATGGGACACCAATTTCACCTTGGGGTGAAATTTCACCTTGGCTATGGGTTTGGTTTTCATATCTGGAGGCTGAACCCGGGATTCTCCCGTGAGATAGGAGCCCCTATAACTCTCTCTGTCTCTGTCTCTCTCTGTCTCTCTGTCTCTCTGTATCTCTGTGTCTCTGTGTCTTTGTCTCTCTGTCTCTGTCTTTCTCTCTCTCTCTCTCTCTCTCTCTCTCTCTCTCTCTCTCTCTCTCTCTCTCTCTCTCGTTCTTTATTTTGGGCCACACCTGGTGGTGCTTAGGAGTTACTCCTGGCTCTACACTCAGGAATCGCTCAGTCCTGGTGGGCTCAGGGGACCCTATGGGATGCTGGAGATGGAACCAGGGTCAGCCAGCGCCCAACCCGCTGTGCTATGGCGCCAGTCCCCATAATCCAGTTTCTGGTGACCCCTGAAGGGTGCAGAATGTGGCTAAAAATAAATATAAACAAACAAAAAAAAAAAAAACCCTATAATCTAGTTTCTGATCCCTGCTAAGAAGTTGAGCTTGAAGCCCAGGTTTCAGGGATGAGACCAGCATCTGTCCCTGGGCCAGGGTGCTGGGCCAGACCCGAGGGTGCCCCTGAGTTTCTCCAAGGACTCCAGGAGACCCCCCCCCAACCAGATAAGACCCGGCTGCTCGGGGGTCTGTGGCTTCCAACCAACCGGTCCCCTTCCACTTGGCAGTCTGGACAGAGGCAAAGCCTTTGGGCTTTGCAAAGCCCTGGGCTGCCTTGGGGTCAGGCTGGCACGGGTGGGAGGGCGCAGAGCACCGTAGGGTGGAGAGGGAGAGGTTCGCCCTAACTCCACAAGGCAGCAGGAGGGTGCACCCCGAATCTATCTGCACAGCCCGGCCTGGCCCACGGGACCAGCGCGAGGCCCAGCGGGAAGAGGCTGGCTGGCTGGCAGGGCCTCGCGTTGCCCCGGCGACCAGAGGGTGCCAAGAAGAGGCGGTGGCTTGGGCCTAGGACGCTGCGACCAGACGCTCCCGACCCTGACCAAGACCAGCCCCTGGGCGAGGTCTGCCTTGCAGATGAGTGCAGGTGGGCATGGGCACCCCAAGGCTCTGGGCTCACCCTGCTTCCAGGTGGCACCATAGTTTGGGTTTGTTTGGTTTGGAGGCGCCCAGGGGTTTCTCCTGGCTCTGCGCTCAGAAATCGCTTCTGTGTCGCACTTGGTGGTACTCAGGGGTTACTCCTGGCTCTGCGCAGGAATCATTCCTGGCAGGCTCAGGGGGACCCTATGGGATGCGGGGGATCAAAGCCGGGTCATCCTGGGTGGGCTGTGTGCAAGGTAAATACCCTACCGCTGTGCCATAGCTCCAGCTCCATTTATGTGTGTGTGTGTGTGTGTGTGTGTGTGTGTATGTATTATTTGGGGGGAGTTGGGGCCACACTCTGCAGTGCTCGGGGTTACTCCTGGCTCTGCACTCAGAAATCAGCCCTGGCAGGATCCAGGGACCCTCTGGGATGCTGGGGATTGAACCTAAGCTGGCCATATGCAAGACAAAAGCCCTTTCCGCTGTGCTATAGCTCCAGCCCCATTGTATGTATGTATGTATGTATTTGGGGGGGTTGGGCTACACCAGGGGTCTCAAACTCGTGGCCCGCGGGCCGTTTGCGGCCCTCCATACATTTTGTGGCCCTGCCCTAGAGGCATCTTTTTTTGTTTTGTTTTGTTTTGTTTTAGTTGTTTGGGTCACACCCCCCAATGTTCAAGGCTTACCACTGACTTTGCACTCAAGGATCACCCCGACTTTGCCTCCTGCGGCCCCCACGTAAATTGAGTTTGAGACCCCTGGCACCCTGTGGTGTCAGGGGTTACTCCTCAGTCTGTGCTCAGAAATTGACACCTGGCAGAGCTTGAGGGACCATATGGGATGCTGGGGATAAACCTAAGTTGACTGTGAGGGAAGGCATATGCCCTACGGCCCTACCGCTGAGCATTCGCTCCGGCCACTGTGACACTGTATTTTTTGTTTTGTTTTTCTTTGTTTGGGGGCCACACCTGATGGTGTCAGGAGGAACCACTCTTGACGGTCTCGGGGACCCTGGATGCTGGGGATCGAACCTGAGTCGTCTGCATGCAAGGCAAATGCCCTACCTGCTTGCTATCACTCAGGCCCCTCCATTGTGGCACTGTTACTTGGAGCATCATTCAGTGTTGAGGACTGAGCACCGCCCGGAACATAGCAAATCCAAGTCGGGACAAAGGGTGATTTTAGGGGGCACAGATCAGCATTAAGAGGCAGCCAAGGGGATGCCGGAGCAAAAGCACAGTGGAGGGGGCATTTGCCTTGCACACAACCTACCCTGGGTTCCATCCCCAGCATTTCATAAGGTCCCCCGAACCTGCCAGGAGTGATTCCTGAGCACAGAGCCAGGAGTAACCCCTGAGTACCACAAAACCTGAGTGACACAAAAACAAAAACCAACAAAAACCAACAGTAAAACAATAAAAGCCAACACTAAGCCTTACTTATCCTGGTTTACAATTGAGATTAGCAAGAGTGCAGAAGGTATTCATACCCTCTTAGTCCAGGCCCAAGAAATAGCACAGCTGTAGGGTTTTTGCCTTGTATGCTGCCGACCCAGGAAGGACCCGGGTTCGATCCTCAGCATCCAATATGGTCCCCCAAGCCTGCCAGCAGCGATTTCTGAGCACAAAGTCAGGAGGAACCCCTGAGTGCCACCTGGTATGGTCCCCAAACCAAATTAAATAAATAAATAATTATTAAAAACAAAACAAACAAACAAACAAACAAAGAGAGAGAGAGAGATGGTGCAGTGGTGGGGTGTTTGCCTTGTACATAGCTGGCCCAGGACAGACCTGGGTTCAATCCCCTGGCATCCCATATGGCCCCCCAAGCCAGGAGTAATTTCTGAGTGCAGAGCCAGGAGTAACCTCTGAGCGTCACCGGGTGTGGCCCAAAACACAAAACAAAACAAAACAAAACAAAAAAAGAAAACCCCAAAAAAGGAAAAAAGACTTTCATTGACCAGCTGGGTATGAAGTAGGTACTTGTCACCCTTGTCTGGGGCCAGACTGTCCCCGGTGGCATCACAAACCTCTCTCCCTGGTATCCCGGGCTGCCCCCAAGCAATTGTGCCATCAGCCTCCCCTTTGTTGGGGTCCGGAGAAGCCAGGAAGTGGGAGAGGGTCTGACCAGCACAAAGAATCTCCCACGGCTCTCCTTGGGGGTGTCTAGCTCCAACACATGGCTCACCCTAGAACTCAGACCAGGGTCCGCAGGAAGCCCCTATGTTCCCCCAAGCAGAGCCCTGAAGGCCTGACCTGCTGCCACGCTCTGTGACTGAAGCCTTCGCCAACATGCCTGTCACCAAGTGCCCCAAGAAGGCGCAGCCGCTGTGGAAGGAGTGGGACCGCAAGGCACAGAAGAACGGCCTGAGGCACCAGGTGTTTGCTGTCAACGGTGACCGCTACCTGGGCGAGTGGAAGGACAACCTGAAACACGGTAAGGGGTAGGTGACACCACCGGCCTAGCGCCAGCACAAGGGTTCCCATGAGAGCAGGTTCTCAGTTCAGGACTCAACAACCAGCAGCCGGGCCTGTAGTCATAGCCGAGTGGGAAGGGTGCTTTGCCCACCGTTGACTCAGGTTCGATCCCCAGCCTCCCCTATGGTTCTGGAGCTCACTCGAGGGGATTCCTGAGCACTGAGTCAAGGGTCAGCACTGAGCAGCATCAGATGTGGCAAAAAAAAAAAAAAAAAAAAAAAACCATAACCAAAAACAAAAGAGCAGAGATGGGCTGGAGAGGTAGCATGGAGGTAAGGCGTTCGCCTTGCATGCAGAAGGACGGTGGTTCAAAACCTGGCATCCCATAGGGTCCCCCGAGCCTGCCAGGAGCGATTTTTGAGCATAGAGCCAGGAGTAATCCCTGAGCACTGCCAGGTGTGACCCAAAAACCAAACCAAAACAAAACAAGGGCCCAGAGAGATAGCATGGAGGTAGGGCGTTTGCCTTGCATCCAGAAGGAGGTGGTTCGAATCCTGGCATCCCATGTGGTCCCCCGAGCCTGCCAGGAGCAATTTCTGAGTGTAGAACCAGGAGTAACCCCTGAGCGCTGCTGGGTGTGACCAAAGAAAAACAACAACAACAACAAAAATCAGAGATGGGCAGCAAAGAGGAAAGAGACACTGTGACAGAGGCTTAGATTCGGTCCCTGCCTAAGGGGACCTGGGCACTGGCAGGACAAAGGGGCTTTTCACACTGGGTCCTGAAGTTCTGAAGGCAGAGGGCAGGGCCTGAATGGGGTGCGTGCATGTACCCCACCCTGAAGCTGGCTCCAGCCCCAGACAGCCAAAGAGGGTCTTTGTGATATAAACTTAAGCCTGAAGAATAGAGAAATTTTATTCTCCACCACAGCGGGGCATGACCCCCAGATTGCCTGGCTAACCCCTCTTTCTCCTCAAGCCTGGAGCTCCCTCTTCTCTGATGGGGCCCTAAGGGACTTGCTCTGCTGCTCTGAGCCTCAGTTTCCCCAACTGCAAAATGAGAATGCTGCCTGGACTTTTTTTATTTGCACACAATAATGGGCCATAGATATTCCAAATTCATATAAATTTATAAAACAACAGTTAATCACTTTTTTAAAAACTTTATTTATTTGGTGTTTGGGCCATACCCAGAGGCATTTAGGAGTCACTCCTGGCAGGCTCAGGGGACCCTATGGGGTACCGGGGATCAAACCCAGGTCTGTCCAGGGTCCGCCACGTGCAAGGTGAATGCCCTACTGCTCTGCTATCGCTTCCGTCCCAGTTAATCACTTTTTTTTTTTTTTTGATTTTGGGCCACACCCAGTAACGCTCAGGGGTTACTCCTGGCTTGGGGGACCATATGGGACACCGGGGGATCGAACCGCGGTCCGTCCAAGGATAGCGCAGGCAAGGCAGGCACCTTACCTTTAGCGCCACCGCCCGGCCCCAGTTAATCACTTTTTTAATCACATTTGTGTGCTACCTTGCTTACAGATTCAAGTGTAGATGAGTCTCCTTCATTTTGTCAACTTCCATACAATACTTAAACAAATAGTTTTAAAACACATTGCATGTTTCAGGGAGATGTTTGGATTGAATCCAGGTCTTAGTCAGCAGAGATGAACCATCCTCAGTGAGTCAACCCCCCACGTAGTTGTGTGATTTGGGGTGAGTCATTCCTCTCTCTCTGGATCTACCTCCAAACAAAACAGTGGTAGTGAAGGAGCGGATAGCTCAAAGGGGTGGGGCATATTTTATTATTTATTTATTTTTTGGTTTGTTTTTGGGCCACACTCGGCAGCGCTCAGGAGTTACTCCTGGCTCTGAGCTCAGAAATTGCTTGGGGAGCAACTTCTGAGCACAGAGCCAGGAGGAACCCCTGAGCACGGTCGGGTGTGGCCCCCAAACAAAAGTAAACAAACAAATAAATAAATATATAAAATTGTTCCTGGCAGGATTGGGGAACCATACAGGATGTCGAGGATCAAACTCGGGTTCATCCTAGGTTGTCTGTGTGCAAGGCAAACATCCTACCACTGTGCACCTAAGCACATTCTTAGCTGGCAGGAGTACAGATGTCAATCCCAGTACCTGAACACTGCCAGGAGGGACCCCTGAGAACCACTGGACACCCCAAAATAAAAGGAACAAACTGGTAGACACAGGCAGGAGAGATACAGGGCATTAAGGGGCTGATCTGCATCCTGCTGACCCCAGATTCAATCCCTGGCAACACACGCCTCTCCAGCCCCTAACTCTCCTTTTCCCCTGTACCCCATGATCCCCTTCTTAGTTGTATTTTTTGTTTGGGGCCAGGTTACTCCTGGCTGTCTGCTCAGAAATCGCTCCTGGCAGGCACGGGGGACCATATGGGACACCGGGATTCGAACCAACCAACTTAGGTCCTGGATCGGCTGCTTGCAAGGCAAATGCCGCTGTGCTATTTCTCCGGGCCCACTTGGGCCCCTTTGCTTTTTAATGTTTTGGATTTGGGGGCCCTGAGTACACCTGGCTGTGCTCAGGACTTACCCCGGTGAGGCAAATGTCTTACCTCTGTGCTTGATTTCCAGTCCTGCACCCCTTTGTTTGGAGAGATGGATGAGGTGTAGTCGATACTTGCAGAGCTGCTGAAATCCAAGACCCACTCATGTTAGGGCTGCTGCCTCATCCCTCTGCAGGGGAGACGGGGCAGGTGAGCACCAGGTCCTGGGGAAGGCGGCCCCCTCATTTACCCACACACCTTCCTCCTGGCTCTGGTTCTATTTTGCGATGCAGAGAACTGCATTTCCCAGCGTGCGTTGCTCTCTGGCAGCCCCACTAGGTAAAGGCCCTTATGAGGCTGGCAAGTTAAAGAGCAGGAGAGCTTACTGTCTCCTCCCACGTGCCAGTCCACAGTGGCATTCCTGTCCACGACTCACTCCTGCCAGGGGGCTCGTGGGCTCTGGTGGCACTGTGCCCTTGTCCCTTTGAGCTGCTGTTGCACTGTGGGCCCTGCTCAGCCCCATCTGACCTGCCTCGCTCTGTCCTCTGCTTATTTGTGTGTGTGTGTGTGTGTTGTGTGTGTGTGTGTATGTGTGTGTGTTCTTGTCTGGGGGCCACACCTGACAGTACTCAGGGGTTCCTCCTGGTTTTGTGCTCAGAAATTGCTCCTGGCAGGCTCGGGGGAACCATATGGGATCCGAGGGATCAAACCAAGTCCATTCCAGGTTGGCCGAGTGCAAGGCAAATGTCCTGCCGCTGTGCTATCGCTCTGGCCCCTCACTCCGTCCTCTGGCTCCTCTTCTCACTCCTATGTAGCCAACTCGACTCCGATGTCTTTGCTAGAAACACTTAGTGTGTTTTGTTTCCCCTTGCACCCTGAGACCCTCCTGCAGATGAGAGCCCCCCAGAAGTCAGAAGAATCCCTCTGCCGTGGGTCCAGATCTTGGCACTGGATCAGGGCTGGTTCTGGGTTTAGTGCTTGGTGGCAAACTGTGTTCCTTCATCTCTGGCTGGATTTCTGCTCTTTTACTTTTTTCCTGTCTCTGTCCCATTTTCCAGATTGGCAAGGGAAGGCCACGGTCCCCTCTGATGCCAGCCCTGCAGGTGTCTGGCCCTGTGTCCCACTCTGGGCCCCATAGGAGTGGGCACCTGCGTCCAGACTGCCTGATCCGTTGGCTGCAGACAAAAACTCACATGGGCCGGCTTAGCGATCAGTGCAAGTTCAGGCACGGCTGGACTGAGAGGCCCGGGTCCTTGAACTTGGCCTCTCCCTCCCTTCCACTCCCTCTCCTGACTTCACTTTCCATGGTGCTGCGGTGTTTAATTTTTTTGGTTTTGAAATCACTCCTGACAGTCTTGGGGACCCTATGGGATGCCGGGATTTGAACCACCAACCTTCTGCATGCAAGGCAAATGCCTTACCTCCATGCTATCTCTCCAGCCCCTGTGTTTGTTAATTTTATTTATTTTTATTTGGTTTTTGGGTCACACCTGGTGGCGCTCAGGGGTTCCTCCTGGCTCTACGCTCAGAAATCGCTCCCGGCAGGCTCAGGGGACCCTATGGGATGCTGGGATTTGAACCATCGATCTTCTGCATGCAAGGCAAATGCCTTACCTCTGTGCTATCTCTCTGGCCCCTGTGTTTGTTAATTTTAAATAAAAACTTCAGAGAGATGGAGCCGACCTGGGGTTTGAGGTGCAGCACCACTACTACCAGCTTCTGAACCTTGTCAAGGATAATTTCCCAGGATTCTTTTTTTTATTTTTTATTTTTTTGAGGGGGCCCACATCTGGCGATGCTCAGGAGTCACTCCTGGCGGTGCTCAAGGGACCCTAAGGGATGCCGGGTATTGAACCTGGGTTGGCTGAGTGCAAGGCAAGCGGCTTCCCCACTGTATTATCTCTCCAGCCCCTTGAACTTTTTTTTTTTTGGCGGGGGTGGGGGGTGGGGGGAGGACACCCAGCAGTTGTCATCGGTTCCTCCTGGCTCTGCACTCAGCAATCACTCCTTGGCGGGTCCTTGGGATCATATAGGAAGCCGGGGATTGAACCCAGAGCCATGTTCTCATCCTCAAAACATCTCTAGTTTTTCATGCCATATTGGTTGTGCTCAGGACTTACTCCTGATCACTGCTGGCGGGTTCGAGAGACCACACATGTGCCAGCCTGAAGCAAAGCAAGCACCATACTGAACACTAAGGTCAAACCCACAGCCACATGCTTGCCTCAGCCACTGAGCCATCTCCCCAGTCCAGGTCTGAGTGCCCCAGGCCCCAGGCCGACACCAGGCTGGCCACCATGTCTGGCAGGGAGGGACGAAGCCCTCAGCATTGGCCTGTCTGTGTGTCACCAGGCAAAGGAACCCAAGTTTGGAAGAAAGGAGTCATTTATGAGGGGGACTGGAAGTTTGGGAAGCGAGACGGCTACGGGACGCTCAGCTATCTGGATGCGGAGACGGGCAAGTACAGGAAAGTCTACTCAGGCTGGTGGAAAGGTGACAGGAAATCGGTGAGTGCCTTTGCGTGTGTGGGAGAGACAGGGTTGGGGGAAGGAGGGCTGGGCACCCCCCCCCCCCAAGGGCTGATGTGTAGGTGGGAGAAGGAAGGGGTGGGGAATGCTGAAAGCTTCTCAGAACAAAAGCCAGGAAACAGAAAGCCGAGGAGAGGGCCTGGGAGGGCCCACGAAAGGCCAGAGGCCTAATGCAACCTGTGGGGGCCTGCGGGCCTCTCCTCCCCACTTGGCCCCACTGGTTTCCGGGCTTTCTTTTCTGGGAACCCTGCGTGAATTGGGCCTGGATACAAGATAGGAGGAGTGTGTGACAGTGGGAACACGACAGCAAAGGTTAGGCTGGGGCCACAGTGTTAAGAGAGAACAGAGGATTGCCCTGAGGGACAGGAGTTAACCAGAGGAGTGTCCCCCAAGCCATAAACGCCCAAAGTGGGGTCTCATTCTCACAAGTCACTTTTTTTTTTTTGCCTTTTTGGGCCACACCCGGTGGTACTCAGGGGTTACTCCTGGCTATGCACTCAGAAATTGCTCCTGGCTTGGGGGATCATATGGGACACGTGTGTGTGTGGGGGGGGGGGGGAACCGTGGTCTGTCCTAGGTTAGCGTGCGCAAGGCAAATACCCTACTACTTGCAGCACCGCTCCGATTCCATTCTCACAAGTCTCTCTTACAAATATGGACGACTCTGAAACACAGCCTGGGGTTCCGGGGTTGCATAGTGGGCACCCTCGCCCTCATCCTTACTCCCTCTTACCCATGTGGAAAGAGGCTTAGAGAGATGAAGTCCCTTAGCTGGCTAGAGGCAGTGGCCCCGATTTCAAGATCTCTGCCCCAAACTATTCATCCGTGGGGAGGTAGCCTGGAAGGAACAAGGTACAGACAGGTACTATGGCCTTGGATAGAAGTTTTTCAGCCTGGGGGCTGCAGCAACAGTATGCCGGGGAGGGGGCTTGCCTTGCATGTATCAGACCCAGGTTCGATTCCCTGGATCCCATAGGGTCTCCTGAGCACAGAGCCGGGAGCGTAACCCCTGATAAACAATGGGTGTGACCCCAAAACGAACACACACAAAGGAGTTCTTTTTACCATCACTCAAAATGCAGAGCGGATTTCCTGTGAGGGATGACATCAAGGAAGATAAGCAGTTGAGGTGGAGCCAGAGAGAGACAGAGACACAGAGACAGAGACAGAGACACAGAGACAGAGAGAGACAGAGACAGACAGACACAGAGACAGAGAGAGAGACAGAGACAGACAGAGAGACAGAGGAGAGAGGATGGAGCGGAGCGTAAGGCGTTTGCCTTGCATGTGGCTTGGGTTCGATCCCTGACACCCCACATGGCCCTCTGAGTCACCCAGGAGTCGGCCCTGAGCATCGATTGGGGGTGTCCCCTCCCCTCGAGGGCGAAGACAGACAGGCCGGGGCGATGGCGCAGCGATGGGGCCTCGGCTCGGGTTCGATCCCCGGCCTCCCACTGGAGCCCGAGCCTGCCAGGGCCGCGTTCTGAGCAGGCGCTTGCTCGCAGGGCTACGGCGTCCAGTACTTCGGGCCCAAGGAGTACTACGAGGGCGAGTGGAGCGGCAGCCAGCGCAGCGGGTGGGGCCGCATGTACTACGCCAGCGGAGACATCTACGAGGGCCAGTGGCTGCGCGACAGGCCCCACGGGGAGGGCATGCTGCGGCTGAGTGAGTGGCCCCGCCCCGGACACGCCCCGGACACCCCGCCGCGACGGCCAGACACGCACTGGCCCCGCCCCGACCACGCCCCTCGGTGCATGACCACGCCCACCGCACTGCTTACCGTGGTCTCTGGTGCCTCTGACCACGCCCACAGACCCTCCCGGCGCCTCTGGCCACGTCCCCTGACTGCATCCCGGGGCTCCAGACCACGCCCACAGATCCTCTGGTCTCTCTGGCCACGCCCCCAGTTCTTCCCTGTCTCTCTGGCCACGCCCCCGGAGCCTACCCAGGCCCTCCTGGCCACGCTCCCTGACCTTCCTGTTGCCTCTAGCTACGCCCCAACTCCCGCGAGCCTCTGACCACGCCCTCAGAATATCCTGGTCTCTCTCTGGCCACGCCCCCAGCGACTCCTGGTGCCTCTGGCCACGCCCCTGACTGCATCCCGGGCCCTCCAGACCACGCCCCCAGATCCGCTGGTGCCTCTGACCACGCCCCCAGCTCTTCCCGGTCACTCTGGCCACGCCCCCAGAACTGCCCAAGCCCTCCTGGCCACGCCCCTAGATTATCCTGGTCTCTCTGGCCACGCCCCCGACGACATCCCGTCCCAGGCCCCAGCCCTGCCCATGAAGCCCTCTTGTCTGGCCGCCCCTCGAGCCCTCTCCCTGACCCAGTCGCCCCAGGCTCCCTCCTGGCACCTCTGACTCGCCCCCAGAGCCTGTCCTGCCTGGAAGCCCCGCAGGCCAAGGTGGAAGGCCGGTGGTGGGGACAGAGGAGCAGGGCAGCGGGAGGGCGCTCGCCTCGAGGCCACTGGCCCGGGTGTCACCCTAAGGCTCCCAGGGGTGGCCCCAAAATAACAACAGAAAGGTGGAGAGGAGCAGCACATCCCTCACTCCCACTGGGCCATGACCCAGAAGGACAGCCCAAGGCGCAAAGCCTCGAAGCAACTTCTGGAGGGCAGTGGGGAGACTCCCTCCTCCTCTGGGCAGCTGGTTCAACGATGCTCTCCGGGTGTCCAGCCCGCACCCAGCCCCACCAGGCTCGGGACCCGGGCGGTCTGGCTCAGGGAAGCCGGGTCTGAGCCCTGCCCCACCTCTCCAGCTGGCCGCTTATGCACAAGCCTCGTCCTCCTTGCAGGACGAGGCCACTCTGGATTGATTCCACCCTCACCAAAACCCATAAAGTGGGTGCTCTTAGGACTCCCTTTACCGGTGACGTGGCTGCCACTCTCTCCGAGGCCACACGGTTTGTTAGTGGCAGGACCTACAAGTGCCACAGTGGGCCCAGGCGAGCGCAAGACATTGGAAGGTGGTGCGAGCCTCAGCACCATGTGGGGTGGTATGGGCAGCCCTGCAGGGAATGACCCCTGAGCAGAGAGCCAGGAGCAGCTCCTCCTGATCGCAGCCAGGTGTGGCCCAAACACTGCCCCACGGTCTCCCCAAAAGCAAACCTTCCCAATTTCTCATGAGACTAGGCTGAACAGAGACACGGGGTGGGGCAGGCAGCTCGGTCCATCACTCCCCACCTATCGGTGGCCACTGCAGTACTGAACCGTCGCCTTCATCTGGGTCTGGACTCTGGAGCCTGCCAGGCTCTTTCTGGCTCAGGGCTCATCTAGTTGCTTAAATCTTGAACCTCCGAGTCCTCATTGCTGAGACGCAGGTGTGTGGAGCTGGGAACGCTGCTTAGGGACAGAGTGCCTGCCTGGCATTCGTGGGGACCCAGGGGTTCAATTCCAGCACCACAGTAGGTAATATAAACAATATAAATATAAAAATACTAAATCAGGCCCGGAGAGATAGCACAGCGGCGTTTGCCTTGCAAGCAGCCGATCCAGGACCAAAGGTGGTTGGTTCCAATCCCGGTGTCCCATATGGTCCCCCGTGCCTGCCAGGAGCTATTTCTGAGCAGACAGCCAGGAGTAACCCCTGAGCACCGCCGGGTGTGACCCAAAAATAAATAAATAAATATACTAAATCTAAATAGGCCCACGAGTAGGGGCCCTGAGGTGAGAAGAACCCCGTAAGGGCAGGGCTGAGCCTGGCGCTCAAGAGCAAGGGCACTGAACGAGGGCCGTGCGGCCCAGCATGTCTCCACAAAGGAAATCCGTCACTTCCCTGAGCTCTGTTGGGCCTGCCTGTGTAGTCTGCTGACACAGCACCGCCAAATCTCCCCTAGGTGTATGATCATTTAACTTCCCAACAATTGTGCGTGTGTCTGTTAGATCCTTTTCCACAAATGAGGATGTGGGCTGAAACGGGTGAGGGACTTGCTGAGAAGGTCCCTAGTGTGAGTAGCGCAAGTCTTGCCCTTCTTCCTCTCTGGGATGAGAAGTCTTGTGCTTGTGCATGTGGCTGATCCCGGTTCAATCCCCAGCATCCCATATTATTGACCAAGATCTGGCAGGAGTGATCCCTGAGCACAACTGTGTGGTCCACAAACTTAAAAAAGAGAGGGGGCTGGAGGGATAGCACAGTGGTGGGTAGTTTGCCGATGCGGGACGGTCCCAGAGTCCCCTGAGCCTGCCAGGGGCATTTCTGAGCACAGAGCCAGGAGGAACCCCTGAGCCACCGGGTGTGACCCAAAAACAAAAAAGAAAAACAAAAGAGAAAAGAAAAGGAAGTTAGGGGCCAGCGTGATAGCAGTGTGTAGGGGGCATTGTCTTGCACGTGGCCAGTCCAGCTTCTATCCCCAGCATCCCATAGGGCCCTCCAAAGCTGCCAAGAGTTATTTCTGAGCCCAGAGTCAGGAGTAACCCCTTAGCGTGGCTGGGTGTAGGCCCCCAAAAAACCAAAAACAAAGCTATAGATTGGGCTCCTGTATCTAGAATATTGGTTTAGTGTCATTCCCCCACCCCACCCAGCCCCTACCCACCCCTGCTACAACAGGGGCAAGAGCTGTGTGGGCCCTTCCGGCGTCTTGGGTGGAAGGTCAGGAAATTCGGGTTGAGCACCGCCAGGGCCCGCTCTGCCCAGACTTCCCAGCCTGGAAAGAAGGCTGAGAGGATGCAAGTTGGGGGAAGTGAGTCACATTGGTTCCAGGAACGGTGGGCCCAGGCCACGACCTCTCGGCCCAGCCTGGCTCCTCCGGCTCCCGGGCGGCAGGCGGTGCCCACCCAGTGCTCATCCCGCCCATGCCTTCCCCAGAAAACGGGAACCGCTACGAGGGCGAGTGGCAGCAGGGCATGAAGAACGGGCAGGGCCGCTTCTTCCACCTGGACCGCGGGCAGCTGTTCGAAGGCTTCTGGCAGGACGACGTGGCCAAGTGCGGCACCATGACCGACTACGGCCGCGACGAAGCCCCCAAGCCCACGCAGTTCCCCATCCCTGAGGTGGGCGGCCAGCCCTCCCAGGAGGGGCCCCGGGACCACACCCCGAGAGGGAAGCCAGAAGCAGGGCTGGACCCGCCTGGCCCACACCTCCGGAGAACACAACGGCTTTTGTTTTCAGCCAGAACATTCCCAGGGGGACGGGTGGCACCCAGAGGCCTACCGAACTCCCACCCTTTCCCAGAGGCTGCCACCAGCCTGGGCCTTCGGGGCACTCCAAGCTGACCTCTGGCTGTCTCCCACCCTCCAGATCAAACTTCTGGACCCCGACGGTGTTTTGGAGGAAGCCCTGGCCAGGTTTGCAAGGACACAGGAAGGCGACCATGACTCAGAGGTGTAGCGGAGCACAAAGCCCGGATGCAGACTTGGCACTGAGGAGGCCCCACGGCTCACCCAGGCCGGTGAGGGGAGGCCCCTGGGCCCCTCTCGGCCAGGACGAGGTGCACGGCGGGTGGGCAGTGGAGAGGCGGGCCTGACCCTCGCACCACTGTCGTAAAGACCAATTCATTCCAGCCCGTCCTTGGACACTGCGAGAGCCTGGGCTCTCAGCCCCTCCTGGCATGGGTCCGAGAGCAGACTGGGGACAGTCGTTTTGAAGTCTCAGTGTCCGCTACCCACGCCTTTTCCTCTGGCAGAGTGAACTTGGAGCTTCAGGAGAAAACCAGAGGGTGTCACCAACCGCTGAAGACTGGCACAGCCCTCGCCACAGGAGCCTGTGGACTCTGGGCTCACCCGGTGGGCACCCTGCGCACACCCCTGCCCAGCCAGCGCTGGACCAGCTCGTAAGGCGCTCGGTGCCTCTGGGGCTGGCTGAGGGGGCCTGGTTCTTGGCTGGTCCCCTGACCAGAACTCTGTCCCACGCGTGCGAGAATAAAGGAGAAATTGGTGGTATTAGCCTGGGGGTTGAATGAGGTGAGGTCGGGGCACAGGGGAAGCTTGGGCAGGATCCCCACAAACATGGGTCTACATTGGGGTGTCCCAGGAAGGCTTGCATTGTCTCCATCTGCACAGTGAACACGAAGGTCTGGATCCAGAGAGTGTAATGGTTAGGGGCATTTGTCTTGTTCACAGCTGACCTGCACCAGGTGTTGCTCCAGGACACAAAACAAAAAGAAGACCCACCTCAGGACACTGGGGAGAGATTGGGGGGAACCTTTCTGCTCACCCTGCCGTGAGCATGAGCCTGAACTTGGGGATGAAATTGATTTGCTTTTGGGCTACTCCCAGTGGTGTTGAGGTGTTACTCTTGGCTCTGCACTCAGAAATAGCTCCTGCAGACTCAGGGGATCCTAGGGGATGCCGGGAATTGAACCCAGGTCCTTGCTGCATGCAAGGCAAATGCCCTACCGTTGTGCCACCACTCTGGCCCCACTGAGGTCAGAATTGTGATTCTATGGACTGAGAAGGCTGAGGCAAATCCTCTCTCCTCAGTTCTAGGGATTAAACTCAGGACTCCCACAGTCTGCTCTACCAGAGACTCAGCCCTGGCCATTGAGTGTAAGCACAGAGTCAGAAACCTGAGAGGGAGATCGTAGCTCTGAGCCTCGGTCTTTCATGTGGGTGTTTGCAAATGGAATCTGCCCACCTGCTGAGGCCTCACTGCAACTCTGCTCTCTTCGTTGGTGCTAGGAATCAAACCGGGTTTGATCACCCACGCAAGGCATATGCTTTCCCGAGTTCCCTTCCCAGCCAGGCTGTATTCCTGACTCAGTTCTCCACCATCCTCATAATCTATTTTTTGGGGAAGGGTACACCAGCAGCACTCAGGGGCTCCTCCTGGCTCTGTGCTCAGAAACTGCTCCTGGCAGACTCAGGGGACCATATAAGATGCCAGGAATTGAACCCATGTCCGCCCCGAGTCGGCAGCATGTAATGCAAATGCCCTACCGCTGTGCTCTCTCTCTGGATCACAGTCCTCATAATGTAATGTCATCTTTCTATATTGGTCCCTTGCCCTATTCTTTTTCTTTTTTTTTTGGGGGGGAGAGCATGCTCACCAGCACTTAGGGATCCTTCTGGCTCTGTGCTCAAAAATCCCCCCTGGCATGTTCAGGGGACCCTAAGGGATGCCAGGAATTGAACCCGGATCTGCTGTGTGCAAGGCAAACACCCTCCCCACTGTGCTGATGTTTTAGACCCCCTTGCCTCACTTCACTCACTTCAGGGCTGTAATGGGCCTTGAGAGAAAATACGTGTGAGGCAGGAAGGGGCAGGAGCACCACAGGCCCTGGGTTCAACACTCAGGAACCAGTCAGGCATCTGTGTAAGGCATCTTTACACAGAAACACTCAGAAAAAGTCACACCGGCGGCCCAGAAGAAGGCAGGGACCAGCAGCAAGGTGCTTGGGGACCACGGGACCAGGCTGGGCCAAGGCTATGCTCAGATACCTGCCTCATTTTCCGCAGGCCAGAAAAGCCTCGGAAGAGCTGGAAAAACTATGTACTTTGAGGCTGAATCGAAGGGGCGACACTGGGAAAATATCTCCGGTGAAGCCCAGACCCCACCAACAGGCATGAGAGTCCCTTAGGAATACATCTGTATTGCACACACGCTCGCACACACACACACTTGACATGGAACGGGAGTGTGGGGGAAGGAGACAGGAGGCATCCGGGTGGCGCCCACACACAGGGGACGGAGGGGGACAAAGGCAGCGTTTGTCCTCCAACCACGTGCGGCCTCCAACCAGGAGGATGAACCCGGAGCTGGAAGAACAGGAAGTGAGGATTTGCTTAGAGGAAAGTTTCAAAGTGCTGCGAGCGAGTTTCTCTCGCTCTCTTTTTGCTTTTTGGGCCACACCCAGAGGAGGTGTTCAGAGGTTCCTCCTGGCTCTGCACTCGGGAATCAATTATTCCTGGCAGCCTCAGGGACCAGATGGGATGTTGGGGATCGAACGGAGCCTGGGCTTGCCGCTTGCAAGGCAAAAGCCCTCCCTGCTGTGTTGTCACTCCGGCCCAAGTGTGAGTTTTTCTTTAAAACAACAAACGTAAAAGCCTCTTCCCAGCTATCTGTCCCCGGAGGAGCCACCTGGAAGCTGGCAGGCCGAGGTCCCGGGCAAAGAGCTAAGGCCAAAGCGTGGGGGTGCCGGGTGGGGCGAGCCTAGGCGTAGTGGCTGCCGGGCGTCAGGGGGTGGTCCCCTCTGTGGTCCAGCTGGTCCTGCAGGCGGGCGAACTCGGCCAACTCGTTGAGCTCCTGGAACTGCCGGTCCGTCTTGTGGCTGACCAGGGAGCGGTAGAAGTGGACGGCGAAGACGATGAAGACCAGGCCGAAGGGGACCATGATGGTGGTGGAGGCGATGGCGGCCGCCTGGCCCGGGGTGATGCTACTGGCGCTGCTGTTGCCGTTCATGCCGGCCCCGTCGTTGCTTCCACCGTGGGCCGGGGCCTTGCTGGTGGGCCGCGCCTGGCCCGGCTGCTTCTTGAGGGGCAGGAACTTGACCCAGCAGAGCAGCACCACCTCGGCCAAGAAGAGCAGCGTGCCGATGACGGTGGAGAAGGCCCAGGCCAGCTCGATGTGGCGGTGCATGCGCTCATGCGGCGACTCCTTGACAGAGTTGAGGTTGTGCACGTTGCTGACGGCCTCGATGTTGGGCAGGATGCAGGTGCTGATCATGAGGGCGAAGAGGTGCACGGCCACCAGCACCGTGGTGCAGGCGCTGAAGGCGATGAGCAGGCCCGGCGGGTAGTCATGGTCGGCGTCCAGCTGCACCTCCACCATGGCCACCTGCAGGCCGAGCACAGAGAGAGGGAGTCAGGACCCTCGAGGGCCAGCGGGGCGTTGTCCCGACACCACCCCCATCAGGCACTGGGGCTGGCCACTTGGTGTCTGTTTGGGGGCCACACCTGGCGGGGCTCAGGAGTTGCTCCTGGCAGGATTGGGGGACCACCTGGGATGCCGGGGATAGAACCTGGATTTGTCCCAGACTGGCCACGTGCAAGGAAAAAGCCTTAATGCTGCGCTATCACTGCGGCCTCCATTTTTTTCCTTCTGTTTTGTTTTGGGGCCCTACCCAGCGGCCCCATGAGTCACTCCTGAGACTGTGCTCAGAAATCACTTCTACCAGGTTCAAGGGACAGTATGGGATGCCAAAGATCAAACTGGGATTGGCTACATGCAAGGCAAATGCCCTCCCTGCTGTGCTATAGCTCCAGCCCTCATAAGTTTTTGCTTCTTTTTGCTTTGGGGCCACACCCAGTGGACGAGGATTAGGACTTACTCCTGGCAGGCTCTTGAGACTATGGGATGCTGAGGATCAAATCTAGGTTGGTTGTGTACAAGGCAAATGCCCTCCCTGCTGTGTTATTGCTTCAACCTCTCTAAGGAGCTTTGGGCCTCAGTTTCCACACCTGTATAAGTGGTGGTGGTGGTGGTGGGGCCTGTCAAAGCTGTCCTAGCCAGGGATGGAGCAGTGCAAAGATGGGCCTTTGGGGCCAGAGTGACAGTACAGCAGTAGAGTATCTATCTGCCTTGCACATTGTCACTCAGGATGGACCAAGTTTGATCCCCGGCACCCCATCCCCAAGCCGGCCAGGAGCAAGTTCTGAGTGCAGAGCCAGGAGTAACCACTGAATGCTGCTGGTTGCGGCCCAAAAACAAAAACAAAGATGGGCCTGAGGGAAGAAGTGGGTTTCTAGTCCCTGCTCAGCTACCCATGAGCTGAGAGAATTTGGAACCTGGTGTCCCTCAAGCTCATAGGTGAGGCTGACTGGAACTCGTGCCTGGACAAGAGTCCCAACTGTGCCCACTACTGTGGTTAGGCCAATCAGCAGAAATGGGTAAAACAGGAAGTTGTAAGTCAGGTGGATTTTATTGCCAGTAAAAGATAAAAAAAAAAACCCTCCAGCCCTCATATGTTGTTTTTGTTTTGGGGCCATACCCGACAGTGTTCAGGGGTCACTCCTGGCAGGCTCAGGGGACCCTACATGATGCTAGAGATCAAACCTGGACTGGCTGCGTGCATGCAAATACCTTCCCTGCTGTGCCACCGCTCAGGCCCCACCGCCTACCCCCCTTGCTGGCTGCACTCGCCTCGCCCAGGCAGAAGCTGCCCTTTGTGCCCAACTGACCCTGGTAGATCTGGGCAGGTACACACGGCCCCTCCCCGCCAGGCCCTTTCTGAGAACTGCGCCCTGACCCTCAAAAAACCCCAAAAGACTTCTCAGAAATCGGGGCTCATAATTCAGTGCCATAATCTCCAACCAGCTGTGATGCACCCGCTGTGCCTGGTTCCTGGAGCCCCATGGGCCTGGGGTCACTCAGGACACCTGCCACCTGCAGCTTCACACCTTGCAAGCGCCCCAATGAGATGGAGGCAGATCAGATAACAGGGGTGGGGGCAGCGGGGGCCCCAGGCCAAGGGCGGGAAGGACACGAACAAAGGGCACAGCCACCTCGACTGCTAGATACGGGCCTGGCAGGCTCAGAGTGGGGTTTCAGGAAATGTTGCCAACACTTTTAACAGTTGGCCCAGGAGCTGGAGAGATAACACAGAGGTAAGGCATTTGCCTTGCGTGCAGAAGCTCGGTGGTTCGAATCCCAGCATCCCACATGGTCCCCCAAGCCTGCCAGGAGCAATTTCTGAGCATAAAACCAAGAGTGGGGCCGGGCGGTGGCGCTAAAGGTAAGGTGCCTGACTTGCCTGCGCTAGCCTTGGACGGACCGTGGTTCGATTCCCCCGGTGTCCCATATGGTCCCCCAAGCCAGGAGCAACTTCTGAGCACATAGCCAGGAGTAACCCCTGAGCGTTACCAGGTGTGGCCCAAAAACCAAAAAAAAAAAACCAAAACAAAACAGGAGTGACCCCTGAGGACTGCCAGGTGTGACCCAAAAATCAAAACAAAAAAAAACACAAAACAACAACAACAAAAAAAAAACAGTTGGCCCAGGTCCCCGCCATTCCCTGCACTGCTCCCAAGGCTGGGGTTTAGGGTTCGGTGTCCGGCAGCAATGTCTGTCTGTCTGTCTGTCTGCTTGGCTCAGCTTGTCTTGGCTCAGCTTGTAGTTACACTGAGGGAACAACAGTGTTCCTTCAACCCCTGGGAGTCAGTTCCCCGGTGTGTAATATGGCGACACAGGTTACGCAGGGCTGTTGTTAACGGGTCAAAGGTCAGCGCCTGGCCCAGAGATATCTCTGGGAAAGTGTTAGATCAAGTCTGGTGAGAGAGAGAGAGATTGTGTGATTGTGTGTGTGTGTGTGTGTGTGTGTGTTACATACTTGCATAATCATAATCCCTTCGGCACTGCTGAGTATGGCCCAAAAGCAAAACAAACAAACAAAAAACCCGTGAGTTTGGGACAAGGGGTAAGCACAGTGGTCAGGACATCCGTCTAACACTATGGGTTTGATTCTGGACCACTATGTGGACCCCTGAACAATGCTGGGGGCAGCCCTGAAGGCCTCCAGAACCACTGGGGTGACCCAAGGATCCCCGCTCTGCAGGGCCCCAGATACACCCATTATCTCCAGGCTCATACGTTGAACCCAGAGCCTGGTTGTACAAGAACCGCAGGTGGGACCCCAGGGTCTCCGAAGCACTGTTTTCTGTTGGGCCCCCCTGAACATAGGACCAGGAGGAAGCCCCGAGCAGTGCCACGAGTGGCCCAAAGAAACAGATAAGCACACTTTAAATCAACAGGGCCCAAGAGATAGCACAGCAGGGAGAGTATTTGCCTTGCATGTGGCTGATCCAAATGTCTGATCCCCAGCATCTCATGAGTTCCCAAACCTGCCAGGAGTAACCCCTGAGGTCTTCTGGTTGTGGCCCAAAAACCCAAAAAAAACCCTCAATAATGTAAGATACTGTGGGGTTAAGGCACTTGCTCTGCCCACGGCTGATCCTGCTTAGGTCCTTGCCTAGTCCTGCCAGTAGTAGCCCAGCCGCCTGTCCCCCGCAATCTACTGGGGGAACCTAAGGGTCCTACTCCTGAGGGGTACAGATGGCCAGAGAATCAGGGTCCAAATCAGGCCTGTGACTTGTTCGAGTTCATCCCTGTCTCTCAGTGGCCTTGGCATACGGTGATACTTTACACAGAGGGGCAGTTGAGAGGCGCAGCTGGTTTGGGGTACAAGCTCAGAGAATCTAGGATAACAGTAAGGCCGTCCCCCAAACACCCACGACAAACCTCCCTGCCGCTTCTGGGTCTCCCCAAGTCCAGACCGGGCCAAAGGATTTCCTGCTCTGAGGAACAGGCAGTGTTTGGCCCCAGACTTTTCAAGCTCAGATAAAACTGGGGGGGGGGGGAGGCAGGAGGCTCCCCCACTTGCATTCAAGACAGGGGCGGCTTCATGCCAATCCCAAGAATTCTCAGCACAAAGTTTGGGTGGAAGACACAGAGCCCCAATCCTGAGCTCCCTGGTCTCTGCTGCCAGGTGGCCCACACTGAGAAAAGGGGGTGCCCGCCAGTGGCACGCAGGGCCTGCCACAGCCCTGCCCCCAGCTCTTCCTCTTCCTGTTCTGGCCTCCTGTCCCGGAAGCTCAAACAAGAGGAGGGCCAGAAAAAGGTCGGGCAGGAGAGCGCAGCCTGGCTACCCTCTGCCCACTGAAACAGCCACTGGAAATGTCCCCAAGTGTCACAGCCAGCAGGCCCTGAATGTGGAACACACACACACACACACACACACACACACACACACACACACACACACACACTTCCCTGAGCTCCCCAGCACCCCCCACTCCCTTGAGCTCCCCAGCTCAGAAATTGCTCCTCACAGGCTTGGGGGACCCTATGGGGCCGGGGGCAGCGTCAAGGCTAAATCCCTACAGCTGTGCTATCGCTCCAACCCTGTATTTCAACTTGCCTGTGCCAACTCCCAAATGGAGGGCCTAAAAATTTCACTTCTGGGGCTGGAATGATAGCACAGTGGGTAGGGCAATCCTGGTTTGCCCTGGATGTGGCCCCAAAACCAAACCAAAAACCTCACCTCTGCTGTGAGGATACAGAAGAAGAATGCTAAATTGGGAGCATGAGAGAGAGCACAGTGGGGGGAAGGTACTGGCCCTGCACGTGGCCGGCCCAGGAGGGATCCTCCAAGCACTGCTGGGAGTGATTCCTGAGCAAAGAGCCAAGAGACAAGAAACCCCTGAGAATCACCAGGTATGGCCAACCCCCCCCAAGAAATGAAAGACATATCCTCGAACTCCCTCTTGACAACCAAGATTGTACCCATTTGGGGAGGAGGGACCAATCCCCCCATTCTGGGCCTCATCTGCCCCAGCTGTAAGTAAGCTGGTGGCATCAGGAGACTGTGAACCCCAAACCACACTTGACTAGATAGCTGCTGAGCAGGACCGGGACCCTCCCCACAATTTCCACAGATCGTCCAGACCTGCAGTGGTGGGGGCACACGGTGCCAGGGACCTGCCCCGGGCCAGCTGGACTGAGGGTGAGGGCTGGGGAGAGGCCTGTCCTATGAAGAGGAAGGGGCCCCGGAAGAAACCCGTGACCCCAGGTGGACACTGCAATGAATTCCTGGAACCTGATCCAGCAGGCTGGCAGCCTGCGTGCAAAGGAGGGAGCTGGCAGGAGGAGAGGTTGGCACCCACGCCAGACCCCGATGGAAACCAGCCTGAAAATGAAAGCCCGTCTGTCTGTCCATCAGCTTCCCGCTTGGGAAATGTGTCCCCAAGGCAGAGAAGAGAGAGAGACACACACAGAGAGACAGAGACAGAGATGAAAAGAGAGGGAGAGACAGAGCGAGAGAGGGTGGGGGGGGGGGAGCCTCGCTGTCCGTGACAGCCACTCCAGGGGCCCCAGCTGAGCCCTGAAGACAAATCTGAGGTCGGATCAGATTTCAGGCCCGCTTCACAAGGTAAATATAGCCACAGCTCTGGGCCCAGGGGCCCAAAAATAAAACAGCTGCTCCTTCTAGAACCTGCCACAGGGTCCAAGAGGGAGGCACCAGAAAAGCCGGAGATCACGGTCACCTCACCACACACCCCAACTTCCCAGCCCGAGGCCACATGCTCCTCGGGAGTTGGCCCTCCACACCTGAATTCTTGCCTTTCCTCGTGGGCCCCAGGGAGACCCCACACCCTTCTCAGGCTGGCCCCCACCTCATCCCCTATCCCGGTCTCCTCTGCTCCCAGCTGCAAAGCTACAGAGTCAGTCATGCAGGGAGGAGCCCTGGGGTATCTGAGCAGGCGAACACCCTTTGGATCGGACAGGCTGCTGACCGCAACAGCCCCAAGCTCCAGAGGCTGCTATAAATAGCACAAACACATGATAACACAGAAGCTTCCCCTGACAAGACACCCCAAGAGCAAGCTGGTGCACCTCTTTTTTTAATTTTTTGGGGGCCACCCTCAGTAATGCTCAGGGATTATCCCTGGCTCTGCGTTCAGAAATCACTCCCGGCAGGCTTGGGGGACTTATATGGGAGGCCGGGGAATGAATTGGGGTTGGCAAAGCAAACGCCCTGCCCAATGTGCTATCGCTCTGGCCCCAATTTTGCCTTTTGAGGTATGTTAACAACAGATAGGTCTGTGCTCCGATTTTCAGGGCTTACTCCTGGCTAAGTGCTCGGGGATCACTCCTGAGAGTGCTTTGGGGATCCCCACCCGTACGTGGTGATGGGGGTCGGGGTCGACCCTGGGTACGCCATGTGCTGTCTTGGGCCCAGACTCACTTGATCCCCTCTAACTCAGAAACACTGGGCCAGTGGCTTAGGATCAACATGACACTTCTGTAACTGGGGTCTCAGTGGCACAGGGCGAGTGCAATGAGGTTTGGCACCTACGAAGCTGAAAACCATTTCTGGCCTTCCTGAGCTCTACCAGGATAGCTGCAGCCCTCAAACACTGAGCCCTACCCAGCTTGGGAGCACTAAAGGAGGGTCTTCTTGGGGCTGGAGCCATAGCACAGTGGTAGGGTGTTTGCCTTGCACGCAGCCAACCCGGGACAGACGGTGGATCAAATCCCAGCATCTCATATGGTCCCCCGAGCCTGCCAGGAACGACTTCTGAGCAAAGAGCCAGGAGGAACCCCTGAGTGCAGTCGGGTGTGGCCCGAAAAATAAAAAGAAGTAAAATAAAATAAAAGGTCTTCCTGAGCTCGCAGCCTACTCTGAGTGTTTCCTCCCAGAATCCCCCATTCCAGGGTATCTGGACCTGCCCTTCCTCCACCAGCCCAGCCCATCACAGGTCCTATTAGAAAGTCCAGAGATAGGACACAGGAAGAACATCAGCCCGAGGGGTGGCGCCCTCTCTGTGGTGGTCAACACAATCCCACACACCCACCCATGGCCAGCTAACAGCCACTCAACAGCTCAATGAGCAGCTAAGAGGTGAAAGAGAGAGACAGAGCTGAAAAGCCCCCCAGTGGGCCAGACTCAGTATAGGGTTCTACTTGCTGAGCACCCCAAGTTGGGTGGGGCCATGAATCCCCTGCAGGGTTGTGCTAGGGATATGGAGAGAGAGAAAGAAGGTTCAAGCTCCAGTTATTTAGATTTGGTAACTAGGAAGGCCATTACTTCTGAATTCACAGTGCAAGGTACCGCACTGCCAATACAGTAGACTAAACTTTTCTTTTTAGGGGAGCGGCATACCTGGCAGTGCTGACGGCTGATTCCTGTCTCTGTTCTCAAGCATCACACCTGGCAGGGCTTGGAGGACCATCTAAGATCAAACCCAGGTCAGTGGTGTGCAAGGCAAGGGCCTGACCTGCTGTTTTTATCTCTTTTCCCAAGTCCGAACTTTTCAGAGATGAGGCCTCCCAGAGGTGTTCAGAGAAGCCTGGGAATTCTGGGGTCAACCAGATACCGAAGGTCTCAAGATGCTGGGAAAGGAATCCAAGTCAGCCATGTGAAAGGGAAATGTCTTTTTTTGTTGCTAGTCATTGTTTTGGGCCACACAAGATAGCGCTCAGGGGTTACTCTTGGCTCTGCTCTTAGGAATCAACTCCTGGTAGGCTTGGGGGCCCTTTGGGATGCCGGGAATCAAACCTGGGTCGGCCTCTTGCAAGGCAAAAGCGCTTCTCTTCTCTGTGCTATCACCCCAGCCCCCCCGCTAGGCAAATGTCTTTTTTGGTGGGGGAGAGGGGTTGGGACACAGTCATGGTGCTTAGGGGTTCCTTCTGGCAGGCTTGGAGGATCCTATGGGATGCTGGGAATCAAACCCAGGTCCGTCCTGGGTCAGCCACATACAAAACAAATGCCCTATTGCTGTACTGTTACTCTGGCTCCTGAACTCCCAGTTTTGCTTTCTTGGGTGGTGGGGCCACACCAAGTAATGCTGAGGGGTTACTCCTGGCTCTACGCTCAGAAATTACTCCAGGGCTGGGCGTGGCACTAGAGGTAAGGTGTCTGCCTTGCCTGTGCTAGCCTTGGACAGATCACGGTTCTATCCCCCGGTGTCCCATATGGTCCCCCAAGCCAGGAGTGACTTCTGAGTGCATAGCCAGGAGTAACCCCTGAGTGTCACCGGGTGTGGCCCAAAAACCAACAAAAAAAAAAAAAGAAAAAGAAAAAAAGAAATTGCTCCTGGTGGGGTCAGAGAGATAGCATGGAGGTAAGGTGTTTGCCTTGCATGCAGAAGGTCAGTGGTTCAAATCCTGGCATCCCATAGGGTCCCCTGAGCCTGCCAGGAGGATTTCTGAGCATAGAGCCAGGAGTAACCCCTGAGCGCTGCCGGGTGTGACCCAAAAAAAAAAAAAAAAAAAATTGCTCCTGGCTTGGGGGACCATATGGGACGCTGGGGGGTCGAACTGTGGTCTGTCCTGGGTCAGTCGTGTGCGAGGCAAACGCCCTACTGCTGCGCCATCACTACGGCCCCTGGACTCCCAGTTCTTAGTACTCCCTTCTCCCTGTGGCTCAGCACAGATCGGGGGGCCCTGCGGGTGACTAGTGGGATATCTGGAGCCTGTGGCTACCCTGGCCTAGCATCTGGTCACACAGGGCCAAACACAGACTAGCAGGGTAATGTCCCCTGGACCCCAATCACATCACAGGCTCCGTCCCTCCTACCCTGAGCCCAGCCCTCCAACCTTTGTCAGAGAAATTCCAGGTGACTTTGAAACTGGCCCAAGAACCGAGAACAAAGGGTGCCGGGCAGGGGCAGAGCCAGAGGAGGCCAATAATCCAAAATTAATTGATCCAGGTCTTGGAGAGCATTTTGTTGAGGGCAGAAAACCGACCTTCCCAATTATCTTCTGCTTAGGCTAAAGTTACAGCTGGGCCACCCCACAAACCTCCACAAACCTGGGCCTCTCCCAGGCCAGCTGGGGGCAGCTCAGGCCAAGGCAGGCGGCCTCTCACTGAGAGGTAAACAGAGGCACTGGATCATTGCCCAGGAAGAGATCCCGGCTTCATACTGCCCCGGGGTGTGGACATGTCTGCCTGTTGACTGGGCCCAGCACCATAGATACCAACCAAGACTCCGTGATCCTTCCTGGCCCCAGCCCCTTACCAAGCTCTCTTGGGCCCACCAGGCAGTTAAGGACGAGAAAGCAGAGGCTTGAGGGGTCTCAGGCCTTTCTGGCCCCCATATCAGGGCAGTGGTAGCAGCTCTTACATTATAACTGGGGCTCAGGGGCCGGAGCGATAGCACAGCAGTAGGGCTCTTGCCTTGCACGCGGCCAAGAACCCAGGTCAGACCCAGGTTCGACCCCCGGCATCCCATAAGGTCCGCCGAGTCTGCCAGGAGCGATTTCTGAGCGCAGAGCCAGGAGGAACCCCTGAGCACTGCTGGCAGTGTCCCCAAAACAAATAAACAAAAATAACTGGGCTCAGTTTCCTCCAGGCTCCTGGGAGACCCTCCCTCGAGCTTCTCTGGAGAGCAATTGGTTCACCCCAAGTCTGGAGATGGGCCTGCTGGGGTGCCTGTTCAGGCACCAATGTTCCAGGCCGAGGAAGGAAGCAGTCTGGGGGCAGGATGCATGCGACACCGCTGCCTCAGAGGCCAGGAGCTGCTGGCTCTCCTTCCAGCCATCCCCTTTTCCAGGGAGGTCCACTCACAGACCTGGGCCTGGCTACACCCCCACCCCATGTCTCCTGCACTCCCAGGCTCCTGGCTAAAAGCGGTGACCCCCTTGTTACCGCGTTCCCAGTGGGGTCCTCATCCTGGCCTTTCTACCTTGGCAGAACCCTAGGGGCTCACTGGTGGAGCTGGGGAGCTGCTCACCCAGTGGGAAGAAGGTCCCGAGAAGGCCATGGCTGAGCCACCTTTGCCCGCACTGGGCTTAGCGGGCAGAAGCTGGAGAGACGTAGAAGACAAGACAGGTGGGACTCTCAGGGTGGGACAGACTAGAGGAGCCAAGTCAGGGCCCAACTGCCACTTGGGGACAGGGCCACGGTGAGTGGGGGAGAGGCAACTTCCGAGCTAAGCCAGTGTCTTGGGAGAGAACTCACAGCAGAGTGTGTCAGAGGGATGCGTGTGCTCCACTTCCCAGACCCAGAAGCCTGGTCCTCATGTCCCCAGCATGTCGTGAAACAGAGCATGGCGCCACACAGAACATACAGTGGTGGCCGTGGCCCAGCCGTGAACCTAGTTCAAATCCCGTTCCAGGGGTCAGAATGATAGTACGGCAGGTAAGGATTTTGCCTTGCACGCTGCTGACCTGGGTCTGACCCCTGACATCCCATCTGGTCCCCCGAGCCTGCCAGGAGTGATTCCTGCGTGGAAAGCCTGAGCGTCACCAGGTGTGGCCCTGAAACTCAAAAAATAACCAACCAAAAAAGAAAATCCCCACCAAAATTAAAAGACAAATCCCACTCTAGCAGTAGTGTGGCTGCGGGGCCCCGGAACAAAGTCACTCTTGAGTGAGCTGAGGGGACCAGGGAGGGGTGGCAGGCGGAGGGTGCTGTGCCATTCTCAGAGACTTTCCAGGCAAAGAGATGGCGGGATCCAAACTGCACAGGAGGGCACCCCTACTGTCTCACACCCAGACACTCACACAGGCACTCAGCTATGCGCACTAACACACACGCACAACCCGAGCATACCCACGCTCGCTTTTCTCCAGGCCTTCCTTCCCCTCATGCTGAATAAGCCAGACAATTCTGCAATCAGGGTGCAGAGAGAGTGAGTTTGTGGGAGGCCAGCCAAGCCGGGGATGGATGGAGCCGGGGGCTGCTGGGGGAACCCTCCCTCCCTGCCAGTGGCCAGGCCACTACTACTATCCTGGACAGACAATCTTCTGGGCCTGGGCCCGGAGTTGGAGGATCTCGGGGGTCGGGGCAGGCACCCCCGTCCCTTGCCAGGAAACCACTCCCTGAACTCAGGGCTGAGCTCATTCGCCCTGGAGACAGACAGACCAGACCCAGCGCTGAGGGCAGCTGACGGGAGCCAGAGCCAGGACGGCACAGCTGGGCTGGGCCCCCAAAAGTCGACTAGTCAGTCAGTCAGTCAGGGCTTCCAGGCCAGACTTGGGGGGCCCTTGTGCTCTGGCTCGCTTTGCCTCCCAGGTCCAGTCCGGCACCCCGATGAGCCTCACCACGCAGCACCCCGCCAGCACCCACACACAGTTTCTGCAGGGGGCAGCGCCTAGGGTGCTTGCTGCGCGCCCCGGGGGTTCAGCCTCCAGGCGGGTGGAGGGTGCAGGGAGCGTGGGTGGGGGGCGGAAATCCCCTCTCGGGGTGCAGAGGAACGCCCGAGCCCGGTGCCAGGGGTGGGACGGGGCAGGGGCAGGCCCTGGGCCCCGCACCTGTTGCCAGCCATGGGCTGCAATGGTCTGCAGGGCCCCGGGTGGTCCCCCGACCCGGGCCCCCGACCCTTCTTCTCCCTCCGGGTCCCCCCAAGAGCAGCCACGGGGCAGGCCGTGCGCCCCGCACCTGTTGCCAGCCATGGGCTGCAATGGTCTGCAGGGCCCCGGGTGGTCCCCCGACCCTACTCCAAGAGCAGCCACGGGGCAGGCCGTGCGCCCCGCACCTGTTGCCAGCCGGGCGGGCTGCGGGTGCCCCGACCTCCCCGACCCCGCGTCCCCTCCCGGGCCGGAGCGGGCGGGCGGGCGGGCGGGCGGCGCGCGGCTCACCATGGCGAAGCCGGACAGCAGCGCGGAGGTGCGGCTGGAGGCCTTGAGCTTGGCGCGGCTCAGGTAGAGCTTGCGCCACGACAGCGCCTGCATCGAGTGCTCGTTGAGGCTCATGGCGCCGGGGGACGAGGGCGCGCTCCAGGCGGCGAAGGGCTCCCCGTTGCCGGCCCCGACCCCGACCCCGGCCCCGTCCCCGCCCCAGCTGCGCCGGCTCCGGCGGCTGCCGCGGCTCGGGGGCGGCGGCTCGGGGCTGCGGCTCGTGGGCGGCGGCGGCGGCGGCGGCGGCGGCGCGGGCGCCGGGGGCATGGAGCGCGGCGAGGCCGGCGGCCGAGAGGAAGTGGAGCCGCTCGCTCGTTCGCTCGCTCCGGGAGCCCCGCGCGCCCTGCCCGCCCTCGCGCCCGCCGCCCGCGCGCCAGCCCCGGGAGGCGCGACTACGCGAGCCCGCGGCCCCGCCGGGCCTCCCCGAGCCCCGCGCCGCGCCGCGCCATTGGCTGCCGAGCCCGAGCTATTTGCATAAGCCACGCCCTTTCTACAACCCGCCCCGGAGCCCCGCCCACGCCGGCGCTGGTTGGTGGGCTGGCCCGGCTGGGCTCAAGGGATTGGCTCCTCGACCTCCGGAACCCCGGTGGGTGGGCGTGTCCGTCAGGAGGCCCCGCCCACTACGGAAAGGCGGTGGGTGGGTGAGTGGGCGCGTTCGTGGAAGTCAGCTGACTGGTTCCTCCCTCCAGAGGCCCCGCCCACTCCAGCAAGAGTGAAAAAGAAAGAGACGCCGGTGATTGGACCGGCCTAGCAGATTTCAGTCAGGTGATTAGTTCCTCCCGAAGTCCCGCCTACCGGGAGGAGGGTCGTCTGATTTCTCCCGAGGCCCCGCCCACTATGAGAGGTTGATGGTGGGTGGGGGTGGGCGTGTCCGGTTGCAGCCAGGTGATTGGTTCATTCCTTCGGATGCCCCGCCCACTACAAGGCGGGTCGCCTGGATTCTCCAGAGGCCCCGCCCACGAAGAGAGCTCTGTGCGGGTGGGCGGGCTTGCCAGGATGGAGCCAGGTGATTGGTTTCTTTCTCCAGAGGGCCCGCCCACTGAGAGAGAGAGTGAGAGAGAGAGAGAGAGAGAGAGAGAGAGAGAGAGAGAGAGAGAGAGAGATGGAGTGTCCGAACGGAGCTCGGTGATTGGTTCCTCCCGAGGCCCCGCCCACCATTCCCGGCTCCGACTGCTGGCTGCCCTCCAGCTGCTGCACCTCTGGCTCTGCTCTCTCTGGCTCCGCACACAGGAGCTCGTCCTGGCCAGCTCTGGGGGCGACGTGGGGTGCCGGGGATCGAACCCTGGCCTTGCTCCTCCTGGGACCCCTAACAGGGAGGGAGCCTGGAGATCCAGCGGGCTCGCCCACCAGGTGAAAGGCCACGTCAAAGGCTCCCTCACCGCTGTGCTGTCTCCCCAGACACACATTTTATTCATTCATTCATTCATTCATTCATTTATTCATTCATTCATTTATTCATTCTGTCTCCCCACACACGCATTTTATTTATTTATTCATTCACTCATTCATTTATTTAGTTTTGGTTTTTGGGTCGCCCCCGGCAGCGCTCAAGGGACCCTATGGGATGCCGGAACTCGAACCACCGACCTTCTGCAGGCAAGGCAAGCACCCTGCCTCCGTGCTACCTCTCCGGCCCCTTCTTTCTTTCTTTTTTTTTTTTTAATTATGACAACAAAGATGCAAAGAAAGAGGACAGGGTAAAGTTACAGTGGAAGCACAATCACCCATAAACAGAATTCTCGGTAGTCCCATCGATGATATCCCAGCCTTGAACTTTCAGCCAAACAACATTAAGAAAAACAAAACTGAACCCATGTACAATACAATTACTTTGTCCATCAAATCCCCAGTTGTAGTACATACTATTTCTTAGCAGTACACAATATAATCTAAAGACATTATTAGACTTATGTAACTCCTTAAACATTGAGGGCAAAGTACATTTATCTAGTTCCATGCACATGCTTACTAGTTTAAGTTAACCTCAAAAGTTTTAGTGGGTTGTTTTTCTTAAGGATTGGAGTCAAGAGAACATAGTAAAAAATGGTGTTAGAGTGGCATTTGTTTGCATAGGCCCACCAAAATATAAGGGACATGGAAAGAAAAATTATGGTCTAAATACAAGGAAACCCTACCCCTGAAGTTTCCTGGCACAGGACTGACTCTAGGCTCCAGGCAAACTAGTTTGTCCAATCCAAGTCATCGTCTGTAGTGGCAATACACCTCCATTCCTCACATAGTCTCTGTTGTTGGTATCATGCTTCTGTATTAAAGATCCTGGAGTCTGCATATCCCATATTGCAGTCAGGATGGTGCAGAGCATCCTCTCGTTTCACCTCACACTTAAGGGGCACTAGAGAGAACCATGTCCTGTAGAGCAGGTCATTGTTGTTGTCAAGTCTTCTCAGTGTAAACGGAAGTCTCTTTTTAGGAGGTCGATGTCAGACCCTTGGTAGTGTCTTTCCTGGTAGAGGACTGCTTCCAGCTGTTGCTATAAAAGACCTTGGATGTTTCGTAGATAGCTTGCCTGGTTCCGGCATGAATGGAGGATGCCCATTCTTCTGAGGCCTGTGCCAGGTCATTATATCAATGTTCAGGGTGTAAGGTATATTGTACTGAGATTTATTAGATAAGAACTTATCTGTATGTATAGTGTTTTTCCATTTTAATGTGTCTATGCAAACAAGGATCAATGCCATGAAGCGTTATCGGCCCATCTGGAGGCAATAGGCCCCTTCTGATTTTTTTTTCTATACATTTTTTCCTACCCACAAATAGGGCTGGACTAGTGATCAGGTCGGGAATTCCACACACACCCTCTAATGCCCCCAAGAGGCAGAGACAATGCCAAAGCAAGGGGCTTTGTATTGTACAAGCATGCAGGGGCCCTCCCAGAGAACGAGAGAGCCCCAAACCAGATTTAACAAGCCTTTATATCGCTTTCAGACTGGAAAATGACAGTAGGGTGGCAAGAGTTAGATAACTACAAGTCACAAGGTTTGCAAGAGTTAAAAATGTGTGTTTTGGGCCCGGAGAGATAGCATAGCGGTGTTTGCCTTGCAAGCAGCCGATCCAGGACCAAAGGTGGTTGGTTCGAATCCCGGTGTCCCATATGGTCCCCCGTGCCTGCCAGGAGCTATTTCTGAGCAGACAGCCAGGAGTAACCCCTGAGCATCGCCGGGTGTGGCCCAAAAACCAAAAAAAAAAAAAAAAATGTGTGTTTTGGTCAAGGGCAGGTTCTTGGGATTTAGGGAGGGGTGGGGTCCATGGCATCAAGGGCGAGTCCTCAGGAAGCTGCAGAGGTAAATTATTTTATTTCTTTTACCTGTCACTAGAAGGTGCAGAAAGGGCACTTGCCTGGCCTGACCCGGGTTCGATTCCCGGCATCCCATATTGTGCCAGAGTTGGCCAGGAGTGGCCAAATGAGGTAAGGGTTGGAGGTGGCAAAGGGGTTTCATTTTTCCTCTTATTTTTCCCACGTAGGTTTATTTATTTATTCATTTTAGCTTTTGGGTCCCACCCAGCAGCGCTCAGGGATTCCTCCTGGCTCTACGCCAAGAAATCGCCCCCAGCAGGTTCGGGGGACCGTATGGGATGCTGGGATTCAAACAACCGTCCTTCTGCGTGCAAGGCAAGGCGCCCTACCTTTGTGCTATCTCTCCAGCCTTCCCCCCCCCCACAACTTAGATTTTTACACTGAGCAGGGATTTTTGGTTGGGTGGGTTATTTTTTTGTTTTGCTTTGGGGCCACACCCTGCGGGGCTCAGGGATTACTCCTGGCTATTTGCTCAGAAATGGCTCCTGGCAGGCACAGGGGACCATATGGGACACCGGGATTCAAACCAACCACCTTAGGTCCTGGATGGACTGCTTGCAAGGCAAACACCGCTATGCTATCTCTGTGGCCCCTGGGTGGGTTATTTTTGTTGGTGGTGTTGGTGGTGGTGGTTTTAGTTAGGTTTATTCACATACAGTTTCCCAGCACCTGGCATGCTGTACATGTTTTATGAAATTTGTTCCTTTCCAATTTCTAGCAGAGATCTCAAAACTTTGCAAGGCAAGTGCCCTATCTCTGAACCACATGCAAAATGGCTTTTGAAGGCCTCAGTGCTCCATCCCTTGGGGCAGGAGAGCACCTACAAAGTGCTAGCAGGAATTCCTAGAAGATGGAACCGTCCTGGAACCTTTGTGTTCCTGAGAACTGGCAGACAGAGACATTCACGCCTCTCCCTTGAGGTGAGCTCTGAGCTCCCAAGGCAGATCAGCCCTTACTTCCCCAGGACCTGCGCATAGAGACCTTCCTTCCCTAAACTCAGAGACCCGAAAGTCCAAAGTGTCAGAAGCCTCGCAATTTGTCAGGAAGAGTAGAGAGCAGAGGTGAGATGGGGCAGGAACCTGGGCCACTCCTGTCCCCTGCAGCCTAGGAACTCTCATCAATCTCAGAGCCCTGAAGGGTTGGTGGTTAATGTACCCCCAATCTTGTTAGAGCCTGCTGGGACCCTGGGATTCCTCTCCAAATGCCTGGTTAATAGATGAAGAAACTGAGGTCCAGAGAGCAAGGACCTTGTCAAAGGACTCGAGAATGAGGGTCACAGGGCTTGGAGGGACAGCACAGCGGTAGGGCTTTTGCCTTACACACAGCAATCCGGGGCAGACCTGGGTTTGATCCCCGGCACCCATAGGGTCCCCCAAGCCTGCCAGAAGTGATTTCTGAGCGCAGAGCTAGGAGGAACCCCTGAGCACTGCCGGGTGTGGCCCAAAACCAAAAATAAATAAATAAGAATGAGTGTAACAGGTGCGACTGGTGTGGCAAGAACCGTGTGCTCCCCCTACTGACCAGAATATGTGTGTTTGCAGCGTCCTGGGAGATAGTTTCTGATATATCTGTATATCTGATATCAAACTTCCTATATCTTTTTTTTTTTTTTTTTTGGTTTTTGGACCACACCTTGCAAATGCTGCTGTGCTATCTCTCTGGGCCCCAAACGTCCTATATCTTGTTAGATGACACCCAGCTGTTTACCCAGAACAAAGGCGTTTCCCCCAGTTTCCTCTTTCTTTTCCACCTAGCCCTTTGATATGTAAAAACCCACCTGGATCTTACTCTACCCTCCCTTACAAGCTTGAATTTTTACTGGGAGATAAATAAAGGTCAGTCTGGCTTGGTGGGCAGAGAGACCACGGGGTGAGAAGCCACTGAGTCCCTGACTCTCTCCTGCCTGGCTTGGCATATTAATGCTTCCTGGCTGCCCTGTTTCTTCACGCCTGTTCACCTGAGGTTGGAAATATGGAGGGTGGGGTGTTTTCACAAGGTAGGGATTGATTTTACATATCCGATTTTTCTTTTTTTTTTTTTTTTTTGGTTTTTGGGCCACACCCGTTTGACGCTCAGGGGTTACTCCTGGCTATGTGCTCAGAAATCGCCCCTGGCTTGGGGGGACCATATGGGACGCCGGGGGATCGAACCGAGGTCCTTCCTTGGCTAGCGCTTGCAAGGCAGACACCTTACCTCCAGCGCCACCTACCCGGCCCCCCGATTTTTCTTTGTTGTGTGTGTGTGTGTGTGTGGGGTGGCCACATCAGCTGCCCTCAAGGGTTACTTCTGGCTCTGCATTCAGAAATTACTCCTGCCAGGCTCTGGGATGCCAGAGATTCAACCTGGGTAGGCTTGTAAGGCTTGTAACCTTGTAAGGCCAACACCCTCCTCACTGTGCTAGCTCTAACCCTATATTTGATTTTTTTTTTTCCTTTTTGGTTTTTGGGCCACACCCGGTGGTGCTCAGGGGTTACCCCTGGCTCTGTGCTCAGGAATCATTCCTAACAGGCATAGGGGACCATATGGGATGCCGGGATTCAAACCACCGTTGGAACTGGGTCAGCTGTTTGCAAGGCAAACACCCTTCTGCTGTGCTATCTCTCTGGTCCCATATATCTGATAATTTTTAATCAGCTTTAAAACCAAACTGAAAAGTTGAAAAGGTCGGAATCCAACAGGCAGCTCTGCTTTTGCTGCCAGGCGCTCCAGCGGGCAGTGTGGCACAGTGGCAGAGCTCTGGCCTTGCATGGGTAAGGCCTGAGCTTTGATTCTGGCACCAGAGGATGCAATTTCCAAGCACCAAGCCAGGAACAAGCCCCCAGCAAGCCAGGTGGAGCCTCTCGCCCTCATGCAGAATCTCTAGAGACTTTTTATTTAGTTTTGGTTTTAGGGCTGTACCTGGCAGCGCCCAGGGGTTACTCCTGACTCTGCGCTCAGAAATTACTCCTGATGGTGCTTGGGGGACCGGCCTTATGGAAGCCAGAGATTAAACTGGGACAATCCACATGCAAGACAAGTTTCCTCCCTGCTGTGCGATCGCTCCAGCCCTGAGCCTTGTTTTTATTTTTATTTTTATTTTTGGTTTTTGAGGCTTGTTTAGCAGAAGGTTCAGGGAATTGAATTCAGAGCTCCAGCCCTGGAACCATTCTGGGACTCTGTCAGCTCAGGTCACCAAAAAAAAAAAGGGGCAGGGACTGGAAAGGTAAGACAGGGCTTAAGGCACTTGCCTTGCACACAGCCAGCCTTAAAGTCAACCTTTGAACTCTGACACCCATCTGGTCTCTTAAACCCCACCAAGAGTGAGCCCTAAGCAGAGTCAGGACTCAACCCTTACTACGGCCAGATGTGCCTTCCCCAAAAAGAGCACTTTGGGGCCGGAGAGATAGCATGGAGGTAAGGCATTTGCCTTTCATGCAGGAAAGTTCGTATCCCGGCATCCCATATGGTCCCCTGAGCCTGCCAGGAGCAATTTCTGAGCATGGAGCCAGGAGTAGCCCCTGAGCGCTGTTGGGTGTGACCCAAAAGCCAAAACAAAACAAAAAAAAAAGAGCACTTTGCCAGAGTTCTTCAAAGTTGTTTGCTTTCACACCCTATCAGTGCAGTTGGAGAATAGTTGTTTTCTGCTCAGAGGATCAAAGGAGAGAAGGAAAGCAGAGGCCTGGAATAAGGTACAGGTGTGAGGTCCTGCCTGTGCAAGTGATTTTTGTTTTATTTTGGTTTTTGGGCCACACTTGGCTGAGCTCAGAACTTACTCTTGGCTCTGTGCTCAGAAATCACTTCTGGTAGGCTCAGGGGATCCTTTGAGATGCTGAGAATTGAACCTGGGTCAGCTGCTTTCAAGGCAAATACCTTCCCTGATGTGATGTCCTATTGCTCTGGCCCCAAGGTATTTTTTACTTTGGCTTCAGACCACACCTGGCAGCACTCAGGGGTTGGTTACTTCTGGCTCTGCACTCAGAAATTGCTGCTGGCAGGCTCGGGGACCATCTGGAATGCCAGTAATTGAACCCAGGTCCATCCCAGGTCCACCACCTGCAGGGCAAGTGCCCTACAGATGTGCTATCACTCCGGCCCCCCAACAAGTTTGTTTTTTCATGTGTTTGTTTTGGTGCCACACGGTGGCACTCAGGGTTACTCTAGACTTTTGCTCAGAAATTACTCCTGGCAGGGGCAGGAGAGATAGCATGGAGGTAAGGCATTTGCCTTGCATGCAGAATGTTGGTGGTTCGAATCCAGCATCCCATATGGTCCCCTGGGCCTGCCAGGAGCAGTTTCTGAGCATAGAGCCAGAAGTAACCCCTGAGTGCTGCCGGGTGTGACCCAAAAACCAAAAACTAAAAAAAAGGAAAGAGAAATTACTCCTGGCAGCTCAGGACACCATATGGGATGCCAGGGATCGAACCTGAGTCAGCCACGTGCTTCGAGGTAAATTCCCTCCTGCTGTGCTATAGCTTAAGCCCCAAGGTTGATATTTTTATCTGGGAAAAATGCCTGTCTGTCCCCTCTCCATGTGAAGCCTGGGACCTAGGCTTCCCTTTTAAAAAGCCTGAATCGGGGTGGCCCCTCTGGGCCAGAGCAACTGGTGGCATGGCCTCAGCACTCCTGGAAAAGGTCGCAAACCCCCCTGGCTTCTGTCTCTGCCTCTAACCACTGCCAGAGTTCTCTGCCTGCCTCAGCCCAGGGGCTGAGCTGTGTCAAGCATTTCTCTGTATAATTAAGAAGAAAAACAGGGGGCCGGGCGGTGGCGCTGGAGGTAAGGTGCCTGCCTTGCCTGCCCTAGCCTAGGACGGACTGCGGTTCGATCCCCCGGCGTCCCATATGGTCCCCCAAGAAGCCAGGAGCAACTTCTGAGCGCATAGCCAGGAGTAACCCCTGAGCGTCACAGGGTGTGGCCCAAACACCAAAAAAAAAAAAAAAAAAAAAAAAAAGAAGAAGAAAAACAGGACAACTGAAGTTGCCAAACATGCACTTAAAGTGACACCCTAGTTCAGGGAGTGAAAAACTGCTGGAGTCAATCTTCACACTCCACTGAGCCTGAGATTTTCCCTTACACATCAGAAGTCTGCAGGAAACCTGGTCCCTGTTTCTGTCTCTCTCTGTCTCTCTGTTTCTCCCCCCCCTTTTTTTTTTTTTACTTTTATGGGGTC
The DNA here is from genome assembly GCF_024139225.1 of Suncus etruscus. Lineage (NCBI taxonomy): Eukaryota > Metazoa > Chordata > Mammalia > Eulipotyphla > Soricidae > Suncus > Suncus etruscus. Next base: position 1,798,784 of record NC_064849.1, on the reverse strand, counting down.
ACAACCAGCAGCAACAGGGGTTACTCCTGACTCTGCGCTCCAAATTTGCTCCTTGCAGGCTCAGGGACCTTAAGGGATGCCAGGATTTGAACCGGGGTTGGCTGTGCGCAAGGCAAAATACTTACCACTGTGCTATCTCTCCGGCCCCGGTCCCTATCTCTTGTTTTGTACTTCCACACATACCCAGTCCCACCCCCCCAAAGCTACTCTGACAGCAACAGAAACATCCAGGCCCAAAGAACCTGTTTTACAGGCTGGAAACTTGGATTTGATCCTAGCACCCCGGAAGGACTCCTCTGAGCACTGGCTGCCAGAAGGCTCTGAGAGTAGGTAGTAAAAGAAAACATAATTGAGTCAGATCTTCCAAATTCATGACTCTGCTCCGGCCCTCACAGTGGATCTGTTCCTTTTTGGAAGCTGCTGGAACAGACTGAGCACAAGTGTGGAGGCTCAAATCCTCACAGCTTTGGGGCCCGAGCAAGCCACGTCACAGCAGGGAAGGCGCTTACTTGCCTGGCACGTAGCCAACTTGTGTTTGATCCTCGGCATCCCATTTGGTCCCCTGAGCACCACCAGGAATGATCCCTGAGTGCAGAGTTAGGAGTAAGCCCTGAGTGTCACTGGGTGTGGGTCCAAAAATAGACATCGGGGGGCCGGGTAGGTGGCGCTGGAGGTAAGGTGTCTGCCTTGCAAGCGCTAGCCAAGGAAGGACCGCGGTTCGATCCCCCGGCGTCCCATATGGTCCCCCCAAGCCAGGGGCGATTTCTGAGCATATAGCCAGGAGTAACCCCTGAGCGTCAAACGGGTGTGGCCCAAAAAACCAAAAAAAAAAAAAAATAGACATCGGCTGGAGCCATAGCACAGGGTAGAGCATTTGCCTTGCATGAGACCAACCCAGGACGGACCTGGGTTCGATTATCAGCATCTCCTATGGTCCCTTGGAGCCTGCCAGGGGAGATTTCTGAGTGCAGAGCCAGGAGGAACCCCTGAGTGCTGCCAGGGATAGCCCCAAAACAAAAACCAAAAAAAAACCTAAACAAACAAAAATAAAAACTAGAAAAGCAAAATCACAGCTTGGGGCCAGAGAGATGAGTCTCCTCGAAACCATCTTGTTTTAATTAATTTAAATAAATAAATTTAATTACTCCTGGCTCTGCACTCAGAAATCTCCCCTGGCAGGCTCCAAGGGACCATAGGAGATGCTCCCTTTGGAGCGTGAGGAAGGAGGGAAAATCCCTTTCACGGTGATGAGCAAACACAGAAGATGCCGTAAGAGCCTGTTGGGAGGCGAATGAACAGAAGGACGGATGGAAGCGCAATGGTCTCTGGGCGTCACTGTCCTCCTGGACATCCATACTCAGATGGCTGTGGGCGAAAGGGTCACAGGATGCCATATTTGAGGAGCATTTCTGTGTGCCAGATGCCAGATTCCTTTACTGTTTTTCATTCAGTGTCATTTTGGGGGGTGTTTCACAGCCAGTAGTGTTTGAGGGGCACCGCCACCGCAGTGCTCAGCGAGTCATGGAGTACAGGATGAATGCAGGCCTCCTGCATG